>NW_015666542.1:1183919-1193791 GCF_001515625.1 Sinocyclocheilus rhinocerous
TTTGAATGAATTATAGCATGTATTTCAATTAATTATCGATCGATCGTTTGAGAGAGAGAGATGACAGTTGTGTGTACCTGCGTTCTGCGTCTGCGCGTCTCTCTGTACAAACAATTACTTAAAAAACAGCGATTTTACCACCTCGTTGCTGAGGAATATAATGTAGCGATCTAGTATCTAGGCTATTTTATTAATGAAAATCACGGGGAAGCGTTGACAAGTTTGTGTGTGTGTGATCAGCGATCTCTGACCTCTCTCTCTCTCTCTGTGTGTGTGTGTGTGTGCGCGAGTAATGCGTGTTGGTTAATGTGCATCAATTAAAGCAGGGCATTAATATGAAACGGTGATTAAACTGACTTGGAACTACCTGTGCATTAAACGGTTTTAGATTTAAAGCATATCTTGCTGATTTGCATTATAAAAGCAAAATTATGCTTTTAATTTAAGGTCCAATTCTCTCTATTAACTAACTATTAACTACAACTTTTGCCTCAATAAACTCCTAATTACTGCTTATTAATAGTTTGTATGGCAGTTGTTAAGTTTTGGTATTGGGTAGGATTATGGATGTATAATATGGTCATGCAGAATATGTGCTAACAAATACTGAGACGTTTCTCAAAATCCTTTTTGTGTTCTGTCGAAGAAAGGAACTCATACAATTTTGGAACCATGTAAAGTTGAACAAATGATGCCAACTTTCAATTTTTGGTAAACATTATGCTGTAAGTTTTGAGGAAAAATTGGCTACGTAAGACATTTTGCAACACTCTTCGGGCTCAGAGAAGTGTATAAAGTTCATGAAGTGTGAATGACCCATGATCTCTTCTGAATGGAACACAATGTCCAAGTCGCCCCATTTGTGAGGTAAAGGACTAGTGATCCACATGTGGCCAAATCAGGGCCTACGCTAGTAGCAGCCAATCAAAGAGATAAGACAAAACCAATAAGAAAAGCGCTGCCAAAAGGGTCATAACTCTCTCATGCAACACGATATGCGGCATCTGACTGTAAAACTTTTCATTTCCTTCCCCCATTCAGAGTGCTTTGAAGTCAACATTATAAAGCAGTACGGGAAGTGCTGGACTGGAACATTTAAGACGTTTTGATGCCACTACTTCCAATACGGTGCTTTGCGTCTTATGTAATTACGTATTGCAACAATGTCTAAATGGGTCAAATTTACAAAAAAACCATTCAAAGCAATAAAACAGTTTACAAGATATCTAAAACGGTGGCCCTTCCGAAATGTAGTGTTCTACCTTGCTGTATAGTCATCAGCTCATTATTGTTTCAATAGGTTAGCATGTTGCTAAGCTAACAATACAATACTCTTAAGCATAAAAAATACACACAACTAATAGTCCTTTATAATTAGACTGAGCTATTAGCAATATCTGAAGTATATATATTCTCCTTACTTTGTTCGCCATCTTGAATGGATTTTGAGTTTGGCGCAATGCATTCTGGGATTGCCTTCTCTGCTAGGGATACATGTGAGGCTGCCTTTGAATTACTCAAAAGAAGGTATTTTAGTAGACATCATGATTATGCTCCTTATCTTTAGGAATAGCTATCCCTTTTGGAGTGTACTAAAATTGCTGTCTACTTAGGGAGCTCAATAGATTTTGGAACAGAGCCAATGTTTGTCATACACTGAAATGGCTGTTAGGTCCTTCATAAAGGATCAAGGCTCCAATTATACAAGTTGCAACGGATAAATAGGAGACGTGTTTTTACATAATTATTCTGTAATATTTCGTGCCATCTTAATGTTTTAAATTAATGACTGTGTGCATAAGTGGCACAACCCATCGACATAATCCAGAATCTATTCACACTTATACAATCACACTGATACGTCCAGACAGGACAGTGTTGAGATGTGTGTCAGTATTACAAAGAACAAAACCCATGGGCGGTACTAAAGCAGGATCATCTTTATTGGGGATAAATTGTCTGTGTACGCAAAGTCATTCATTCAATAGCCCTCTCACATCTAATATTTATTATTGTCTTGGGAAGCTCTTAACTACTGCATTAGAGTTTTTGCTCTTTTATGTTTTTCAATTACTTACATGCATTACACATTCTTTGTTCAGTTATTAAGTTAATGACTTTACAATAACACAATCATTTCAGTTAGAGATTTCTTTATAAAAGATTATCATATTGCAATCATATTCTATATAAATGTGCTACATACAAACTTTCAAACCAACTGAATCACTTTGAATCGCTTGAATCGTCATTATATAAAAATACAGTACTGCAGAATGCTTTCTTCTTGATGGATTTGTTTCTTACAAACACGCAGCTTTTGGCTTCACACGACATTAAGTCTGGAGTGGATTACTTGTGGATTATTGTGATGTTTTTATCAGTGTTTGGACTCTCATTCTGACGGCACCCATTCACTGCAGAGCATCCGCTGGTGAGCAAGTGACGTAATGCTACATTTCTACAAATCTGATGAAGAAACAAACTCATCTCCATCTGGGATGGCCCGAGGGTGAGAAATTTTCTGCAGATTTTCATTTTTAGTTAACTGTTCCTTTTATCTGGCATTATTAAGGGGAGTTTTAAGATTTTTAATTTTTCAGCACTCTTAACATGGATCATTTACTTATCATTGTTAAATTACTTGAGTGGTTGCATTCATTAATGCAATTTGACAAAATAAATACATTTAGAAAGATTACTTTTTTTCAGGTAACTAGTAAAGAAACACATTACTTTTTAATTTAAAAAAAATACAAATATCCTTTAAGTATTTAATCTCAATTTATTAACCAATGTCTAAAGTAAGAGTGTTGAACTTTCTTCTCTTGCATCCTATTCTTCCACAATCCAGAATGGCAGCACAGCTGAAAGGTTTGTTTGAACTGTGCCCTTTACTCATTTTACTTTTAGTATGAAAGCACTTTTACATTTGCCAAAAATAGAACTTTTTATGTGAAAAACGAACAAGCAAGTCCTGCCCAAATAAGAACAATAATGCAAAAGTAATGTAACACATTGCTTCCTATAAAAGTAAGTAATGCAGTTAGTTACTTTTTAGGGAGTAACGCAATACTGTAATGCCTTACTTTCCATAAAAAGTAAGTAATGCAATTAGTTACATTTTAGGGAATAATACAATATTGTAATGCCTTACTTTCCATAAAAAGTAATTAAGTAATGCAATTAGACACATATTTTTATGAAGTAACACAATATTGTAATGCATTAGTTTTTCTATAAAAAGTAACTAAATAATGCAATTAGTTAAATTTTTAGGGAGTAACGCAATATTGTAATGCATTACTTTAATAAAAGTAACTAAGTAATCCAATTACTTACTCTTTTAGGGAGTAACGCAATATTGTAATGCATTACTTTCATAAAAGTAACTAAGTAATCCAATTACTTGCCTTTTTAGGGAGTAACGCAATATTGTAAAAGTAACTAAGTAATCCAATTACTTACTTTTTCAGGGAGTAACGCAATATTGTAAGTAACTAAGTAATCCAATTACTTGCTTTTTTAGGGAGTAACGCAATATTGTAATGCATTACTTTCATAAAAGTAACTAAGTAATCCAATTACTTACTTTTTTAGGGAGTAACGCAATATTGTAATGCATTACTTTCATAAAAGTAACTAAGTAATCCAATTACTTGCTTTTTTAGGGAGTAACGCAATATTGTAATGCATTACTTTCCATGAAAAGTAAATAAGTAATGCATTTAGTTACTTCTTAGGGAGTAATGCTATATTGTAATGCATTACTTTTAAAAGGAGCTTACCCCAACACTGTTTAAAAACTGTCATTATCTTTGTATTAGATCTTGTGCTGTTACACCTAAATTGTGCTAAATTTGTCCATATAGCTTTACAATTTCAGATTTCTTGCTTTCACTAAATATCTTGGTTGTGATCACACTTTAAAGGAGGTGGTGGTAGCTCAAAGAGCATAAAATAAACTGACTAGACTAGCCTCATTTTGACAAGATCCCTGATCAAAGTCAGCAGTCTACGTGACGCAGCTGATGGTTTTAATTGAGGTCAGATTAAGTACACGCCAGTCTATCTATCCAAGCTGCAGGTGGATGGCTCTAGGTGGCCATTTTGAAGGCAACATGACAAGCTGTCACAGCACAATGGCAGCCGTGTTTCAAGACCACAGTGGACCAGTAAGCCGAGTACTGATATTCAGCACTCTCAGCCATTCCCGCAAGATCAGATATAGCTCCAAAGTAAACTGACGTGAAAACACGAGAATGCTTGTCTCAAGTTCTAAGGAAATAATGGAGCAAAGCGATGGAGGGATGCGTAAACAAACCGGCAGTAAATGGATGTATCCACTAACACTGTGTGGGAATTTCACTGGAAAGAGCTAATAAGCAAGGACATTACAAACAAAGAAAAACAAAGGCCAAGATCTGCTCAGGTTTCAGAGCTCTCACTGGGAATGTTCTTCAGAGAACAGGTGCTCAAAGGAAGCTTTAATCTTCTATCAAACCTTTCCAAATAAACTGTCTGGCTCAATGGGAGCTGTTAAAATAATGTTACAGTGATGTAAGCGATATATTCTGTATGCCAGATCAGCATTCATAATAGGCTCTGAGACATGGGACAAAAAACTTGCCATGCCTACAAATGTCCACTTTGAAATGAATCAGAGATGATCACTTGAATGTTCTTATTACAAATGATTTTCTCCTTATTTTAATCAGAATTATAAAAGTTGCATGTATCAATGACTATAGACGTTTTGTTTTAGCTGAAAACGGGGTTGTGTAAACGCCCCCTTATTTTATTCAAATTTATGATTTCTGTCGCACTTCCAATATTTTATATTAAATATATTATTTATTTATTTTTATGAACTTACAAAGGAACAAAAATGTGTTTGTCACTCAGATGTCAGATGTCTGCCACTGTATATGTTTTTATTTATTTATTTTATTTTCTCAATAATTAACTTTTCTTTTTTTTTTTCTTTTTTTTGGGAAGGTTACATAATTCGGACTTATTAAGTTGTCTGACATCATTAGGTCACATTTCCAGCCACATCAAAGAAAACGAAAAACGATTTTTTTTCTATATACCTTATATATCTTGGCAAGTTTTTAATAGTAATATTTCATGTCAGTAATTCATTTCCTCTTTCATATTTTCATTTTGACATAACACAATCATGTCCTTCTGTGGCACTGCTATCCTAATACCCCAGTTCCTGTGAAATTAGATTTCTTGCCAGATGTGGTTTTATTCGGGTTTATGTTTCAGCGCGTAACTTTTCTATAAGCTCTTATTAAACTAGTGCATGTTTTCAGAATTTACCTGTTCAGCCTAGTCTTAACGGCGTGAAAAACCTAAGGTTTCCAAACGAAAGGTTGGCATGAGCCCAGCTGAACCTCAACAACGTTTGATCATGTTGATTTTTAGGGAGGACCTGCTAATAAAGCATAAAACGTGCTTGTGCAATAATATTGTCATTGTCACTTTCAATTGATGCTTGAATGCTTTATTTCACAGATTTGGTCGTTCTTCTTGTGAGCAGAAAATGCAACTAGTGTGAGAGCTGTGCTGTAACGTTTGTGTTCTGAACAGAAGATCTTTAAAAGAATAGCTCACTCAAAAATGAAATTTTACAGGAAATGTGTTTACCCTCAGGCCATCCGAGATGAGTTTGTTTCTTCATCAGATTTGGAGAAATGTAGCATTGCATTACTTGCTCACCAGTGGATGTGAATGGGTGCCGTCAGAATGAGAGTCCAAACAGCTGATAAAAACAATGATCCACAAGCAATCCACACCACTCCAGTCCATCAGTTAACATCTTGAGAAGACAAAAGCTGTGCATTTGTAAGAAACAAATCAAAATAAAGTTTTTAACTTCAATTCATTGTTCCGGTTAAAATACAAGTCGCTTCCTCCAGTGAAAAAAATCCATCTCCTGTTGTCTTCTCTCATCAAAATCCATCAACATATTCGTTTAGAGCCGTTTTGAACTTATTTCGCTTGTAAACTGTGTTTGATCAGTGCAGATTTCTCTCCTGATTCAGGTGAGACGACTTTTCTCTGGAGAAAGCATTATTATGGATAGAGGACTTGTTTGAAGTAAGTGTATAAATGTCTAATGATGGATTTGTTTCTTACAAACACACAACGTTTGGTTTCACACGATGTTAACTGATGGACTGGAGTGGTGTGGATTACATGTGGATTACTGTGATGTTTTTATCAGCTGTTTGGACTCTCATTCTGACGGCACCCATTCACATCCATTGGTGAGCAAGTGATGTAATCATCAACAGTCAACAGCTTCAACATTCATCAAAATATCTCATTGTGAGTTAAAGAAAATGTTACAGGGTAGGTACAACATGAGGAATGCACTATCCATTGCTTAGCCTCCAAATAGAAAATACACAATTGTGGGACAATATTTTAAACTCATGAATTGTTCCATTTACCAATATTGATATTGCCTTGATGTAAATAGGTCCATAAGAGCAGCCATGTAGACGCATTAATGTCATTGTAATCTTTGAGATTAGACAGGCTTTAATAACCGCATCACTTTCCGATAACACATTAGCAATTGCAATTAAGTTTCTCCTTTCCCACGCAGCTGAGACAGAGCCGACCCATGCAGGCACTCGCTTTGACAAGAAGCAGCCCGTTTAGGAGCGTTAACTCCAGAGAAACTGTGATTATGACGCATATGAAGCTTTGTATCTGTATGTTTTGGTTCTTTATTTGTACGGTGTGAGGTCTTTGAAACCCGCTTTGTCGTCATGCATGTTTGAAGTCCACTTGTTTTAGCGACGACTGAAAATGCCAAGCTCAATTTTTTTCTCTGAATAAAGCAACCTAAAGCATGCGACGACTGAGCAAATAAACACCCTTCTCAGCAAATACAGTGAGATGCAATCGTATGCATTTTTAAAAGTCACGCCAGTGATTGCTACTCTGTGCATTTGATTGGAAAAGCTTCCCTCATTTAGAGAAGACAGATCTATTTAGTGTTTTATTGTGCACAGTAAAAGATTTAGACAGTGAAAGCACAAAGTATTGTGGAAAACACTCTGGAAAAGAAATAGTTTAGCAAAAATGAACATTTGCTGAAAATGTACTCACATTCAGGCCATCCGAGATGTAGACGAGTGTGTTTTTTCATCAGATTTGGAGAAATGTAGCATTACATCACTTGCTCACCAATGGATGTGGATGGGTGCCGTCAGAATGAGAGTCCAAACAGCTGATTTTTATTGATCTATTATAGAATTTATTAATTTAAGTTTGTCATTTTGTCAAATTAATTCATTTTTAAAAATAATTTACAAAAAATATTAATTTTTATTCTCTATTTAAAATATATATATTTATTTCTATTTCTTTATTTTTATTTCCATATTAATTTGAGCAATTTTAGTACTTACACTTATGTTATTTCAGTTAGTTGCCAAGACAACATCTATCATTTTTACTTTCCTACAAATCGTATTGTATGAATTTGTACGAAATTGCGACTTTGTGACCTAATTTTTCTCAATACCAGTTTATTTCTCTCAACTGTGACTTTAAATCTCACAATTCTGAACGAGACTATAAGTATTATTTCAAACTTGATCTCATTCTTCAGATTTGGAGAAATGTAGCATTACATCACTTGCTCACCAATGGATGTGGATGGGTGCCGTCAGAATGAGAGTCCAAACAGCTGATAAAAACATCACAATAATCCACAAGTAATCCACACCACTCCAGTCCATCAGTTAATGTCTTGTGAAGCCAAAAGATGCGTGTTTGTAAGAAACAAAATATCGTTGAGACGTTTTAACTTTAAACCACTGATTCTGGTTCAAATACGAGCTTGGGTTATGTGCTGTTTCATGTAGAGTTATTTATATACTATTATAGAATTTATTAATTTAAGTTTCAGTCATTTTGTCAAATTAATTCATTTTTAAAAATAATTTTGAAAAAATATTTATTTTTATTCTCTATTTAATAATATATATATATATATATATATATAATTAACATCTATCATTTTTACTTTCCTACAAACCGCTTTGTATGAATTTGTACGAAATTGCGACTTCATTTTTCTCAATACCAGTTTATTTCTCTCTGTGACTTTAAATCTCACAATTCTGAACGAGACTATAAGTATTATTTCAAACTTTATCTCACATTTTTCTGTTTTAGTTTTGAATCTAATAGTCGAGAGTAGAAAGCATAGTAGAAAGCAGCTTTGAATCAAAATGTATAACAAGTAATAGATAGATATATAATACAGGATAGATGGGAATATCCATTTTAATTCACAAGGAAGTTGGCATAAGGATCTTGGCATAGTGTATTCACTCACTTTTGTTTTGTTGTGGGTTTCTTGTCGCTGTGGCTGCATGACTAACGCTGTAAATGAGACACAAATTACACTGCTACTGTATGACATGTGTTCAATTACTGAGTTCATCCACGCGAGTCACTGTTGATTTAATGACAAAGGAGTTCACATTGTGTGTATTAATCAGAACTGCCCTATGATGTGATGTGCTTCATTCTCCCAGAGTTTCCAGGATGCCTAACCACCTCCTGTACATTTTATCAACTTCCTGACATCAAATCCTTTGCAAACATCCTCTCATGAGCAACTGAGGATCAGCGCTTAGGGGAAAAGGCCCAGCATTATGCCCTGGATCTGTCTGACCCACAAAAACCCGAGACATGGTAAGATCCCTGACTTAACACGCGCTAGGTACACTTCATCCGACTGAAACGCCACACCTGAAATAAATTATCCAGGACTTTAATAAATAGCCCTCTGATATCCCTTTTCCTATGATTCCTAAGTTATCTCTGTTCCATGTATTTCCAAAAAAAAAAAAAAATCAATCCAAGGGCCAAAGAGCAGGATAACGTGATCGTCATGTAAAATGTAAATAAAATTAAATAAATAATATCAAAAAACAACATAAAAGGTGCTTGGAACTGCAGCCAAATGCACTAATTATATAACATATATATTATTCAAAATCTTGTGGATTTTCTTTTCTTTATTCACAAATGTTAAAGTATGTTTGACTCACCATTAAAAATAAAAGGCAGCTCACGATGACATAAAGACACTGAATTAAATTTGATATAAAATTCACATTTGCATGTGGTTCCTGGAAAACAAACCCATGTTCTCAGATAAAGCCTTGCTCTACTGTTTGAGCTACATTAATTCCCAAAATCTGTTCACAAAAGTAGGAGGTAGCATGATTCATTTGTTTGCGGACAGCTTACTGTATGTAGTAATATAGTAGATTATGCTATTCAGTCAGTGGAAACGTGGGCTGGATAAAACTGAGGTCAGAAGATGCCCTGTCCTCTGTTACGAAAAAAGATACAGGTTATATTCCATACAACAAAAAAATAAAAAAAATAAAAAAATAACAAATACCTATTCACCTTAAAGTTGTCTGAATTGAGAAATCAATTTTGTTCGCTTAATTCGCTTAAAGATTTGACGAGTATCTAAACTTTATTTTCCACAACCAATGAAATATAAAAACATGTATGAAACATGGCTGCCATTCCTCAAAATTGGAAGTTTTCAAAACAATTTCACATGTGTATTGATGGGCGTGATCGTCATGTAAAATGTAAATAAAATTAAATAAATAATATAAATTAAATAATTAAAATTGTATTTAAATATAATTTAGTTAAAAATTATATAAACACCCCATAAAAACTATTTGTTTTTATTTATAATTTATATATATATTTTTTGAAAATTATATTTAAAATATAGTAAATAAATAATTAATGATATAAACACACCATAAACACTATTTGTTTTTGTTTATAATTTATATTTTTCA
>NW_015666542.1:1193916-1194680 GCF_001515625.1 Sinocyclocheilus rhinocerous
TAACAAATACCTATTCACCTTAAAGTTGTCTGAATTGAGAAATCAATTTTGTTCGCTTAATTTTACTGCAGATTTGACGAGTATCTAAACTTTATTTTCCACAACCAATGAAATATAAAAACATGTATGAAACATGGCTGCCATTCCTCAAAATTGGAAGTTTTCAAAACAATTTCACATGTGTATTGATGGGAGTGTTGAAGCAAAATTGTTAGCCAATTGTAGAAGTGGGCTTTTACTTCTGAGTCTAGAATGGGCCACGCCAATAACAGGGTAGAAAGCGGCCTATTACTTGTAAATTACGGTGTTTAATGATGCAAAAGTCTACTTATCACTGTAAGTAGACCTCAGAGAACAGTATAAGAGCATAACAAAGAAAAAGGTTTGTAGATTTGATGAATACCTTGCATTGGCTAAAATGTCATCATATGAAATGTCATAATTTGAAATCGACTAACCTGATCTCGCGGGAAAACATAACATTTTATGAGGTGGCAATTTTGTATGAATTTGTACATTGTGAATTGTATGAAAACATATAAATGAGACTGTATACATTCTTACAAATTAGCCACCAATTTTAAACTGTCACTGGGACGAAAGCAGATTGTACGAATACATACGAATGAGATTGTTGGAATTCATCGAAATTAGCCACCAATTTTTTAATGTCACTGGGGCATAAGCAGATCATAAAACATGAAACCAAGAAACATGAACAAAAACACAATTAAACAAGACATAATCTTGACAGAACCCCCCCC
>NW_015666542.1:1194731-1209724 GCF_001515625.1 Sinocyclocheilus rhinocerous
TCCAACAAGGCACATCCTGGAAGAAGGGAGCTACGGAGCTAGACGATGAAGACGTGGGGTGGAACAGGAACGGGAGGAGCTGGAAGAGGAGAACACCACAGTGGAGCCAATGGGGGAGGAGCCAAGGCAGAGTCCGGATGGCTCTCTTGGACAGAACCTTGGAGCCCATCAACAAAGGTGGAGCTGTGCGAGGCAGAATCCTCCGTGAAGCTGCAGAGACGACAGCCTAGGGTGACCTCGCAGGCCTGGAGGTCCAAGGCGATGCTGCTGGCTTAAGAGACCGAGGCGATGATGGGGGACTGGCAGAATGGGGCAATGCCAGAGGGAGTGAGGACCAAGGCGGAAGAAGGATCCTGGTGTACCCAGAGGGCCGAGGGAGCCCAGTGGAGCCTTAATGATGACGAACCGCAGCGGAGCTGAGGAAGCGCAGAGCTGACGGGCCGAGGTAGAGTCAAGGGCCTGGTGTCCTGTGGTGAAGCCAAGAGTTTACCTTTTGGAGAGGAGACCTGAGATGGAGCCGGTAAACTGGAGAGAGACCGAGGAGCTGCACAATACCAGCAGGGCAGGTGAGTAGGACAGAACCATCAGGGAGATAGAAAATAGCGGAGTGGGCAGGTGACTTGGAGGAACAGGATCATCTAGCAGGTTGATTGATGTGTCTTCAAGGGCGAGAAAAAGGGGGTGCTGGTTCCTTCAAGAAGTCAATGACTCCGAGCTAGACCTGACAGGCTCTGATCCTGGGTCGGAAGTGGCATCTTGCTCTAGCTCCGGGATGGACATAGTGGAAGGCTCTGGCTCCATGGTGGGAGGCGGCACTCGCATGTGGTCCGTGGAAGGCAAGGGTGTAAATTTCGTCTAACAGTAGGGGGGGACAATAAACATAAAATTTCTCAAGAGCAATCTTTGAAGGGGACACAAATAATACAGCCAAAATTGTTCTTGTAAGGATAGATATGTGTACACAGCATGGAGACCGTGTTTAAATATGACTTCGGTTCATAGGTTCACCACGCGGTCAAAAAATAATAAATAAATAATTAAACACGTTACACCACAGCAAGCCCAATGATCTGCCAATTAACATCATATTGAGCAAAACCCTGAACCCTACCCCCCCAACCCTAGTGGAAGGCATTGGCACAGGCTCGATATCCGTGGAACTCTGGCCTGTGGTGGAAACACTCTCTTGTTGTCCAAGTCTCTCTGGACTGGGATGATAAATCCGAGCTGGAGCTGGTGGAGAGATGACTGCAGAGTCCTTGATGGTGTTGTTCTCGATGACTCCCGCTATGATCCACATACCCACAATGTGTAATGAACAAACTCGATGAAAGGACGGTAATCCATCCCACTCCAGAAGTGGACTCTTTCAGGGTCTCATCATGAGAGAGTGACTACTTGACGTGTGGCCAAGTATGGTGACCCATACTCGGAATCTGTACCCCCACTTACAATTCCTGACGAACCTGAGACTTGAACCCACAACCTTCGGGTTACAAGTCTGACTCTCTAACCATTAGGCCACGACTGTCCCATAAATCATTCCACTGCACCTCATTTTAGAGCTGTGCCCTCCACATATTCCTCCAGCATCCGGTTTTTCTTAAGAAGGCAATCCTCATCTTCAGTTTTGGTCTGTGCTTCTATCACAATCACATCGGTGTAAAGGAAATGCATGACACAGGTAATTCATAGCAGACGTTTTTAATCCACTATAAGAAGATACGCAAGGAGAATAAACACTTACACACCACTAATACTCTATGAGCACAGACAAAGGACTGAACAGAACAGGGAGTATATGTACAAAGAGTTAACAAAGGAAACTAACTATGGTCCGATAAATACTAAACTGAAAGGGTAAAACATGAAACCAAGAAACATGAACAAAAGCACAATTAAACAAGACATGATCCTGACAGGCATAAGCTGACTGTACAAAAATGTACAAATGAGCATGTATAAAAATGTACGAATAAACATGTACAAATTTATTTTAAAATTAAACTGTTCAACTTTGGGTAAAATGCAAAGCTTGTCATGGTCACTTTTTACCCAGCCGTCCAATCAATGGTGGAGGAGCGGGACAAATACTACACTGACCAACCATCCTACTTGAACAATGACTGAACAACAATGGAGACGTTAATATTGCTGGTAACTGCATTTTTATATTCATATATATATATATAGTATATAAGTTTCTGCCATGGATTTTCCAAATCATAGCAACAAAAGCGAACACGCGCGGCCTATTTACGAATGATTGGAATCCGGAGCAGAGTTATCGGGAAGGTCTGTTTTACGGGCCAATTACTCAGAATTGACAAATATATTTACGCAACTTTCATGAACGAGACCCGTTGTACGAATTTTTACGCAACTTTCCTGAATAAAGCCCATTGTACGAAAACATATACGTGAGATCATACAAATTAGCCACCAACTTTTTTTTTTTTACAGTCAGTGGGGCATAAGCTGATAGTACGAAGATGCACAAATGAGATTGCACGATTTCATACAAATTAGCCAACAAGTTTTTAATCATAGCTGGGGTGTAAGCAGATTGTACAAAAAATGGATAAGCGAGATCGTACAAATTCATGTGACTCACCCACCAACTTTTTTTTTTTTTTACAGACTGTAGGTTGATCATATGAGAACATACAAAAGAGATTGTAAAAGTTAATATGAATTTGCATTTTTTTAAGCATCATCGCATCTCAGCTGATCACATGAATGAGATCATACAAGTTCATATGAATTAGCCTCCATTTTTTTTCCCCCTGAGATTGCGTTGTAATAGGCTGCCTTATCTTTTAAGTTAGGTAAACTTTTTATAGTGTTTGATAAGGGTAAATGTACATTATTTGCTTTTGCCTGGGCTTTCTGGTATATTTTCAACTAAAACTGGGCTAAAATTAGGAGCGATATGTTTGATAGCGCCTGGATTCTTGCAGAAAGACGTGTCTTTACCTCTGTCTGAGGTGAGAGAGTCAAGCACCACTCTCTGATGAAATCTGACTTCACCGCATCCGCATGACTACATTACTCAAGAGACATTAAGGATTCAAGGACCTCTCGGTTTAGCTCACTAAAGCCCAGACAGAATCCCATTCAGAAGAAATGAACGAATGTGCGAGAGTGCCGCAAATGTCTTTCCTGACATCTGTCGGGCAAAGGTAAAATCATAACATCCTCCCATCCCGAAACTGATCTCATCTTAATCTGGCCTACATAATGGTCTCTGGCTGAGCTTGAGGGATTTCATAAGGAAACATTTCACCTCATGCATGTGGAGACCAGTGCTGTTTCTTGTCCTAGAAGCGTGACGCTGCCCCCAGTGGGCTGGGCTGGTTCTGCATGGATGGAGTGGAGAGGAAGGGGGCGGCGCAGTCCTCGCTTTCATGTCTCTTATCTCAAACACAGAGATGTCTTTGAGCTGAAGGTAATGTTGGGCGTTAGCTTATCACACCCACTTGTTCCTTTTGTTTGCCCTTGATTGTGTGGAAAATGCTTCCCGTTGAAAGGCCCCACATCTGTCTTGCTCATCCGAACGAGGTTTCATTTGTTATTAGTTATTACTCTTCCTCCCAGGTTTGTTTTGTCCCAACTTAAGCTGAAGTTTAGGTTCAGTAACACTTCTGTCCTTCTAAATACCAGCAGTATACGTCAATTGGTAGAGGCCATTTCAGTCTGAGCGTGACTCATTCTACAGGCAGGATGACATTAGTTAACGGGTAACAATTAGCAGAGGCAATTAACCTTTGGAGGGACACCAATCTAGTACAAGAGGACATGAAGAATGACCATCCACCGAAATAAATCCCATATATTGCATCTTATATAAGATCATTTTTCAAGTTAAATGATTGAAAGCTCTGGGGAAGTGCGATACGGCCTCTTTTCTAGAATTATCCTAGAATATGATTGTTTTTACTGAACTTATCGTTTAATTTCATAGGCTTTCTAGAAGAGTTATTTATATGAGATTTATCTGCAGTGGAAGAGTTTTTAAAGGTTTTTTTTCCCCACAGTGATGCCATAGAAGAACCATTTTACTTTCCTCAAAGAACGTTTCAGTGATCAATTCTTAAAAGAACCTTTTTTTAGTGTGAAGCACATTTTATGATCTAAATTTTCCACTATAAAGAACCTATATATTCACTGTAAACCTATAAAATAAAGGTACATTTAAAAGAATATTCAGATTTCAAACACCATTTAAAAAAAGTAAAAATGTTGTTACAGTTTTCTGTTGTACTACATCAGACCTTAAATAAGAACAGCTTTATATGTATACTTCTATTTAAATAAGAATATTTAGAACCAAGATTTTAAATCTGGGTTCCATGCATTAAATGTATAAAAAAATATATAGTTTATCGAAAAATTTGTTTGTAAATATGATAAATTTGTACTATAGCTATTTTATTTTAAATGAGCAATCTCTTGTATAACTGAAATAGCAGTTTTGTAGCATGAATCCATAATTTAAAAATATTTAATATTATTTGATATATTATTAAATTAACATTATTTAATATAAGATTTAATATGTGTATTTATAATTTAATGTTTGCATTTACATTTTTGGAATTTTGCTATGATTTCATTATATGATTACAGTTTTTTTTTTATTAATATTTGTATTAATATTATTGCTGTCAAGCAATTAATGGTGATTAATCGCATCCAAAATAAAAGTTTTTGTTTACATAATATATTGTGTGTGTACTGTGTATATTTATTATGTATATATAAATACACACACATAAAGTATATATTTCAGAAAAATATGTTATGTTTATATATTAAATATATTTATATATAATATAAATTATACGAAATTACAATGTAAATGCATGTAAATATTTTCAAAATATATACATGCATGTGTGTGTATTTATATGTACATAATAAATATACACATTACACACACATATTATGTGAACAAAAACTTTTATTTTGAATGCAATTAATCGCGATGAATCGTTTGACAGCACTGATCTAATATTTATAATATTAATATTTTATTTCAGTTTTAGTTACGGTTTATACAGTATATACTGTTTGATTTTAAAACTACTCTGACAATACAGTGTCACAATGAACTTTTGACCTGGCAAAGGATGTAAAGCCACTTGGGAAACAAGGTCAACATCGGCATACTATAAAAACAAAATAATGCAAATATAATGTATCTAATTAAATAATGCCATACATCTACCTTGGGCAGACCGACAAACTGTTCTTATGTTATTACGATTGGCTTATGTTGAGTTATAAGGAAGTTACATATTGAAACTACACTGAACAAAATTATAAACGCAACACTTTTGTTTTTGCCCCCATTTTTCATGAGCTGAACTCAAAGATCTAAGACTTTTTCTATGTACACAAAAGGCCTATTTCTCTCAAATATTGTTCACAAATCTGTCTAAATCTGTGTTAGTGAGCACTTCTCCTTTGCCGAGATAATCCATCCACCTCACAGGTGAGGCATTTTTTACCACTTACTGCATGTGATATCTAGTGATTTTTCTGCCCCAAATAATGCATTTGAATGATCTGCATTTGTGCATATATGTCTACATGCGATTCATTTAACTAACTGACATATAATGTAAAACAAGTTTCATATTGGAGAGTGTGGACCGAGTGAATGTGTTGGTCCAGGTTGTCCATTGATAGAAGAGCGGACATTAATCACTCCCACACCTCTGCGACTCCTCCGGCAGTGACGTAGCGGAGCGAGACCCTGTCATTCTGCACACAGCAACATGTGTGGTCAGTGTGATAACAGACACTGAGCCGTCAAGCTCTTTTAGTCCTCTTCACTCACCGCAGGAGCCGTGAGCCGCCGGAATGAAAGCGTGTGTGAAGTGCAGGAGCTGCCATTGTTTGCTCTTGTGACTCCTGCGGTGCGCTGGCATGTCTGATTACTGACAGGCATGCTGGGAGGATGCTGATCACTCTGTCCTCAATGAGACGCGGCTGACAACAGCTGGAATGAACAATGACGCCAAACAATAACACGGCTGATTGGTTTGAATGATGCTGTCCACCCACACATCTAAAGCTGAGAGCGAAGTGATACAAACACTATTTCCAGATTAAACTGAGGAAATTACAAAATTATTATTGTTCTTCTAGTTCTTTTTAAGTAAATAAAAGAAAAAAAACTAAATAAACAAAAAATATTATTAATAGACTGTATTAACACATTTTATTTATTTACTCATTTATATTGATGTTATATTAAAAAATAAATATTTGTTTGTATTATTATTATTATTATTACTATTATTATTATTATTATTGGTAGTAGTAAATTATTTTAAAAACCTATTTTGCCAATAACCCTAAATAAGTCATTATTAAATATTTAAACTAGTAGTATTAATAAACTATATAAATACATTTATTTATGTGGATGTTATTCAATAATAATAATAATAATAATAATAATAAGATAATATTTTGAAATAACAACAACGATGGTCAATAATAACAAAAACAATAAAAATAAAAACAATAATTATTTGTTTTTTAAGTAATAACATTAAGCACCAAATATTATGATTGGTAGTTGTAAAATATCAATAAGCATCAATATATTATTAATAACTCTAAATTGTTTATTGATTATTAAATAATGTAGAAGCATTAATAAACTATAATTATTTATATTATTATTAATCAATCAATCAATCAATCAATTAATCAATTAATTAATTAATCTATTTATTTATTTAAATAATAATAATAATAATAATAATAATAATAATGTATTAGTAACAATGGTAAATAATTGTATTATTAATAAAAAATAAATATTATCCATATAAGTAAATACATTTGTTTCCTGATACTAATTTAAATAATTAATAATTACTATTGATTAGTAGTAGTAGTAGTAGTAGTAGTAAACTGGAATTTCTGAAACTCAGACACTATTAAATTATATTTTTAATGAATACATTACATATTTATTTAATAAATTAAATGACTTATTATTTCCTAAATTTCATTATGCATCTGCAAAAATGTAATTATTTAAATCACTCACACAAATTAAATTGCGATGACATTGCTGTGTTTGCTATAGCTTTTTCCATGTGATAGCCAGAGCAGTGTAAAAGTTGACAGCTTGCCGGTCCAGGTCAAAAAATGCTACACAAAGTTTAACACTTAACTATGAGCAATAGTAATAGTGATACTTGTCTTGGCAGCCCACTAATGATAAATTCTAAATCATGGTGCAAGGTTCATTTGCAAATGTGTCACTTGATATCGTCTTGCAGCAGAAAAAGGTCAAACTGCGTATATGACATTATGAGAAAGTCTTATCATTTTGATATCAAGTAGCATGCACTTACAGAGCCCATTCACTTTCAAGGAAATTATAGTGAATCACATTATGTTGCCGTGTTATGTTGCATAAAACATCTACCTCTGCTAATATGAGAATTTCCCATAAAATTCTCATAAATATTTAATATCGTAATGTGATGTTTTTGTAACATGATAATTATACCCTTATACTGCAATGTCTATCCAATATAGTCCTAGGACAGGGATTTAGTTTCAGGTGCTTTGCTTTTGTGATAAAATCGGAAAAGATTTTTGATTAAGCAGCACTATACTTCCATAAATTCAAAAACTGGTATCTTTCTTTCCTATCTTTCTTTAAATACACAGAATTGGCCTGAAACGCATAGAGCAGCATTGTGACTTAATCCAATCATAGTGCTCAACTAGGACACACATAGAATAAAAATAAAAATAAAAAAACAGCATACACACTGAAATGAACCTCAATAATGATGTATTTGGACACATTTTCCTCATGGGACAGTTCATTTCAGTAGAATTTGATGTTAGCATATTGCTAAGCTAACAATACTATGCTGTAGCCCTTCAAACAACACAGCATACAGACAAATATTGGCTATTTAATTAGAACTACATTTTATCTGTTTTCTATTGCTACTGAATGAAATAAAATAATGCTGACTCAGTATATGGTCAAATGAAGGCAAATGTTGCCGTCTAGGCAAGCAGCTCACTGGGTTGTAGAACAAAAAAGTGCCTATAAGTTCTTCTTGTCATGTGAATAGAGCTTTTTTAATTTCAGGAGACTTCAAAATGACATTATGCAGGTAATTAATTAACTTTGTGCTCTTTGTTGATTTGCGCTTAATGAGTCAAAATGAATTACTTAGCTTTCAAATTATGTCTATTTTAAATAAAGCTAATCACGTCTAATTACCTCAGCAAACATTATTGTCCCTGGTCTTTTATTTTATGCCTACGTTTTCTGCACAGCCATGTGTTTTCCATTAAATGGATCATTGTGATGTGATTGTACCCATTCTCAATCACAGAGCACCGGTAAAAGACAAAATAACATAGGGAGATCATAGTATGGCTACACCTCAAACAGAAACTCCATGTGGAAGTGCACATACTCTAAGAGCAAAGTTCTTACTAATCCAGCACATGCATTGCACGTCTTATTTAAGTCATGTTTTAACATTGCGCAATGCTGTTCTTCCCCAGTTTTATCACTGTTTGATGAATCTCTTTCATACAAGTCATCACATAATGTCGTTAAATTAATTTTCTGGACTAATTTCCTTGTATCACTCATCAGTAACTTTTGTGTGTGTGTGCAGTGTTGCTTTGTATTCTAATCAGTTTCTTTGTAGCCTATTGACAAATTGGTTAAACTCTGGATAAATTCTAATTCAGTATCTGAATCAAATTTTCTAACGTCTTTACAATTCCAGCTGTTTTTTTTTTCTTTGAAAAGTTTAAGGGATATTTACACTGACAAGTTATCAGCAATACAAGTAGTTCAGCAAAATGCACTGCCGACTGAGTGAAAGAGACTGTTGGACAAGAGACGAAGGAAGTAATTAATTTCCTTAGATTAGTGCTCATTTGATTTGTGCATGAGTTCATCTATCCATCCTCCAAACTTCTTGTCTGCTAGGTAAGGCCACATGGAAAGCAAGGAAACACGCTGACAGATGGCTAGTCCATTACAGGAAAAATCAGACATAGACACGTGTACTCACACCTACAAGCAATTTAGTGTCTCCACTTCATCTGACCTGCATGCTTTTGGATTGTGGAGGAAACTGAACCGGGGACCTTCTCAGCTCAGCCAGGACTCGAACCGGGGACCTTCTCAGCTCAGCCGGGACTTTTTTTTTGCTATAACAAGTCTCAGTTAGCCTAATGGAGTACAGCAAGAATTAGAATAGAGAGTGCAGGAGTTAGAGGGTCAAAAAAGAGGGAAGATATGTGGTTTTAGCCTTTCTGGAAGATGTCTAAGGACTCAGCTGCTCGGATTGAGTTGGGCAGGTCATTCCACCAGGAGACCTGGGACCTTCTCAGCTCAGCTGTGACTCAAACCTTGAACGTTGGAGCTTCTCAGCTCTCAGCCGGGACTCGAACCTTGGAGCTTCTCAGCTCAGCTGGGAATCAAACCTTGAACCTTGGAGCTTCTCAGCTCTCAGCCGGGACTCGAACCGTGTCATTGACACATCCAATGGGAGTGCAGACAGTGGTCCATTTGGATGATGGCAAAAGGACAATGTCTACTAAAAACCTACATCACTGACCATATGAACGTCCCATTTTATGTAGCAAGACTTTTGACTAGCTTATTCTAGTCAAGAAATGCCCTCTTAGACAAGAAGAGATCACCCAACCGATGAGTAAAGTGCCCAACCACAGTTTCTTCAGTTGACATTTAGGGGTGGGCAAATCTAAAATAGATATCTCTCTGATAACAATTTGGAGCATATAGGTTAACTTAAGGATAAGTTGTGCAATTGAACTTGCAAATCCAGTAACTAGTTCTTCTTGAATTGATATATTGTACACAAATCTGTGCACCCTGAATCCCAGTCAGTTAGAAACCAGAATTAAACTGGTTGTCCATGTGACCTCCATGAGGCAGAGTGGGCAAATTTGGCGCTTGAGGTCCACTGTGCTGCAGAGTTTAGCTCCAATCCTGATTAAACACATCTGCCTGTAATTTTCAGGTAATCATTAAGACTTTAGTTAGGTTTTTCCAACACATTATCACTCCAAACTTAGTGATGCTTGGTCATGACCCTTTGGCATCACTTTTTAACGCAGATGGTAACCCTTTAGTGTCATTTTTTAACACGCAGGGTACTCCATTGCTTTCAATAAGAAACATTTAGATGTCTATGCAGATGTGAAAGGAATGGGAATTTTATGTCATTTACATTTACATTTACATTTATATTTAGTCTTACATTACATTTAGTCATTTACATTTAGCGACTTACAAATGAGGACAATAGAAACAATCAAAACCAACAAAAGAGCAATAATATGCAAGTGCTATAACAAGTCTCAGTTAGCCTAATGCAGTACAGCAAGAATTAGAATAGAGAGTGCAGGAGTTAGAGGGTCAAAAAAGAGGGAAGATATGTGGTTTTAGCCTTTCTGGAAGATGTCTAAGGACTCAGCTGCTCGGATTGAGTTGGGCAGGTCATTCCACCAGGAGGGAACATCATCATGATGGAATTATATATTGGGAATTGATTCTGCCAATCTGACATACTGTATATGTTGTGGTTTGATTTTCAATTAAAACAGCCACAACACTTTAATTTACATTTCATTGCAGTATTTAGACATTTCTGAGGATGAAGCCCAACCCCTACCCCTAAACCTAACCATTTATTTGTTTACTGTATGTTTGCAGCAACAAGTAGTCCACAACAATTTTCCTTTTGAGGACAATAAAGTATACTACTACTACTTCTCAGTGTAAAACAGAGGATATAACAGGCATACACAACACACACAATTTTCAGCAATTAAATTCATTAAAATGTTTCACATAAAGATATTGTATGGCTTCAGAAGGCTTAAATGCAACACAAGTTGTTTGTAATACTTTTTTTAACTGTTTTTGATCAGTTTTTTGCAATAAATACCTGTGACTGTACTTGTACTTTTATTAACCTATTGCATGTTTATTGTTTAGAAGAGGGTAGGTTTAGGGTAGGGTGGGGTTAGGTGCTCCAAAATATCTATGAAAGTATACATGTATATAAAATCAGTTCTACTTTTACAAATGCATGCAAAGAATTAAATGTTTCATGATCTGACAAACAACTGAAAGCAATGCAGTGCCATGTGCTTCGAAAAATTATGCTCAAGAGGTACCTTGTGCATTAAAAAGTGGTTCTGACCAAGCGTCAATGTGATTATTTGAATAGAGTTGGAGTTGAACTCTGTAGGACAGTGGACCTCGAGGGTCAGAATTGCCCACCTCTGCCATTGGGTATCCAAATTGTCTTATTTATGGTTCAGAAGCATAGTATAAATGTATATAAAATCAGTTCTACTTTTACAAATGCATGCAAAGAATTAAATGCGTCATGATCTGACAAACAACTGAAAGCAATGCAGTGCCATGTGATTCGAAAAATTATGCTCAAGAGGTACCTTGTGCATTAAAAAGTGGTTCTGACCAAGCGTCAATGTGATTATTTGAATAGAGTTGGAGTTGAACTCTGTAGGACAGTGGACCTCGAGGGTCAGAATTGCCCACCTCTGCCATTGGGTATCCAAATTGTCTTATTTATGGTTCAGAAGCATACCAAATTGTTCCCCATATGCAACTTCTAGGTGGACTCATTTTTTTGTTGTTGCCTGTTTGTATTTATTACAAAGCAGGAACAAAAAGTGATAGGAGAGGGGGAACAGGATTAGGAAAGGTCCACGAGCTGGGACTTGACTTTGGGTAACCTGAGCACTGTTGCAGCTTTTTGGAGAGCTGCCCACAAGGCTATGACTCCGACACCCTGGTGTGGACTTGACAGCAGACTACTACCCAACAATATGTTGCCCTCCACAGAAAGGTCACCAAAGTGTGAACTTTTGGACTACCAGGACTGAGGGCGTCATTTGGGATGGGGCCTAGGAAAGCTTTAGCTGCACTTGAGAGTCATCTCTGGAGACATTCTTGCTCAGCCACTTGAAAGCAGGGTGGAGGTACACCACTGATGTGCCAAACGTGATATCCGACAGTAATCCAGGCCTCTGGTGAAATCACGGCCATGTCTCCAACTGTGATGGTGGTTTCTGAGGCAAATATTTATGTGGGCAGGTCAGTCAGGTATAATGGGGTTGGAAGGGTGGGAAATGGAATATTGCAGTGTCTTGGCCTGGTTCGTAGACTCAGATCTCTGCTGGTGCTGAAAGCTTTTTGCCAGACCCTGACCTTCACAAGTATTGTAGGGTCATGGTAACCCTCGTGTTGCAAAAAGTCACATGCTACACATATTTATACCCAGTTTATTTGGAGACCAACAGGAAATCTAACTTTTTCAAAAGTTTGGCAGATCAAGGATTATCTAACTACACATAAGCACAATGTAGGCTACCCTGCTTAAACAAGCCTTAAAGTGTTTGTTGGTCTTACCTGGTTTAAGCTATCCTCAAAACTTGGCCAAGTTGTTATTTAACTGGTTTAGCTACTCAATCTGCTGGTCTCTCAGCCTGAAAAGAATCCAAAACTTGTCCAGACTGGGAACCCAGTTAACCTTAGGCTGGTTTAAGCATAGAAGTCTTATTTAAGGAGCATTTTTATTTCATTGCATTACATCATCCAATAAATGTAAACTCTTTTTAGATTCAAAGTTGGATTTCCGATAACGCTTATAATGAACAAAGACATTTTATTTTGAGTAACACAAAAATAGCTCATGGTCACACACATGCTGTAAACTCTTTGATTTAGCTGCATGTTACTAAATTAATCATGTAGTGTATCTAAATATTTTGAATACTACATATCCGACTAGCTAAATTTAAAAATTCAATAACAGTTATATTTTTATCTGATTATATGTTCTTTGTTACATTAATATACTTCCTCATTCTTCAGAATATGTAAGCACATCTGGCAAAACAGGACAAACATAAATATACTTAACCTCTAAACAAGGTCTTTGTGAAGAGCCAGGTTTTTATTAGGTGCTGTAAGCAGCAATAACAGTACATTGGAATACCATTAATAGCAGGCTTGCTCTTATCAAATCTGCCATTTTATTATCTTCCAGATTTTATTAGCCGAAATAGCTCCCCCTGTTGTGCAGTGATCTCAAACTGGGTCAGCTTACTGTATTAAAATGTGTCATCCAGCGAGCCTATGATATTAGCATGATTAACCAGAACTAGTCTGATCTTGCAAGCAGAACATACAGGGATCCCAGAGTAGACCATCAGAGAATACTTGACAAGACCTTCCTGGAAAACTAAACTTTGCAATACTGTAGAACTTTAAATGAAAACTAGATTTTAACATCGTCAGTGGTGTACGCTTGTGCAAGTCTTGCCACCACAACGGCCAAGATTTTATGCATTTTTATTGTTTGTTCTGTGAGGTTGCTAGTTTGTCAATGACATTGCCTGGGTAACTTTATATTTACATTAATGCATTTCAGAGACATTTACATTCAAGGTACACATTTTATCAGCACTTGGAATCAAACCCACAACCTTAGCATTGCTAACACTGTACTCTACTGATTGAGCTACAATAACTGATATAAAAGTACTCATACAACAATATAAGATTTTGGTATATATAGGAACCATCAATCCCCTGTAGAGTTGTTTTAATCCGGAATCCCAAATATAAGCGAGTCAATCATCGAATTAAACTGACCTATCAAAATAAGACCTCTTGAAGTACCAGAAAATGAATGAAGATTAAAGCATCGGTGACTGGAGTTCTAGTGAAATGAGCAACACTATTTTGTAGTGCTGCAAAAGCACATGTGTTCCTGGAACCTGAGCTGTGAGTGATTGAATAAAATCACAGCAGAGATCACTGGAAGAGATATCAGGACATTAAGAGAACTCATTCTCCATGACCCCTGCTTGATCTCCTCTGTAGCCATTTGCACTGATCAGAGAGAGGTTAAGCTCAAGAAAATTGGACCACACGGCACAAAGAGATTAGAAGTTCAAGTTGCCATAATACCCCAGCGGCAATCAGACGGACAGGATCGGGGGGCCGGCCGGGGACCGTGACAGCGCAGGGGAAAGTTCCTGTAGGAAACTCCTTCTTAAATGGACTTAGACATGGGGATTAGACTCCCCCTATCTAGTGTTTCAGGTGTCACTATACTTCCAGAAAGGAGGCAAATCCCGGAGGAAGAAAAAGATGCCACTTGGCTGTGTCTGTGAACATATTGCAAAGAGGAAGTGTGGAAAGTATTAAAGCGGAATAAATACAGCCATCGTTCATATTCAGTTGCAGAATTATTAATGACTTTACCATGAGACTTGCACACACTACTTTTTAACAATCCAATTAGGACGATCACATGGGGCTTTGACCTATAAAATGTTCTATGGTTTAAAGTTGCTATGTTTTCTGGCAACCATAAAAAACATATAATCATCAACATTGATAAATCTGACTATTTGTGCTTCATATACTATTTAAGACCACCTCTTTACTGAGGTAAAATCACTGTAAGCCACTCTCATGGCTTATTGCTTTAATATAAATCTGTATACTGTTAGTTGGGTAAAATGCATTATGAAATTACAGTAACTTTAAAAGATCATAGATGTTCAATCTCTAATTGATTAATAATTGCATATAGTGCATATTTCTTGCTAGGATGTGCTCAAATAATTGGTCAAATTAATATTTCTGAGATAAAAGGTGCAGTTGCTCCAAGTGCATTAGTGTAATTATGACTACAAAAAAAAAACGTACGAGTTTCAATATCATTATATGCAGTAAATGCAGAAAATGGCAAGGCAAAATTGGTTAAAAACAGTCATAATTAATGTTTCAATATAATTAATTATAATGTATAATAAATTATAAGATACACACATATATATATATATATATATATATACAGTGGGTACGGAAAGTATTCAGACCCCCTTAAATTTTTCACTCTTTG
>NW_015666542.1:1209754-1215626 GCF_001515625.1 Sinocyclocheilus rhinocerous
GGCTGCAATATAACAAAGAGTGAAAAATGTAAGGGGGTCTGAATACTTTCCGTACCCACTGTATATATATATATATTTTTTTTTAATTGACAGTCAAAGTCTCTCCACAGATGTATAGAGTACTCTAAAAGTTAGCAGAAAACAAATATAGTGTCATCTTAATAAAAAGTAAATATTGTCCAGATAATATTTTGCACATGCTTATCCATAGTATAAATAAGTCGTCATACTTTAACATATATAGCTGCTATTTTAGAAAGGGCAGGGTCATCATATTTAGAGGTCCTTAAAATTACAACAAATTACAGCTCAAAAATTAAATAATGAAATGAAATTATAATGAATTAAAAACCTGAATGAAAGTATTCTTTCTTTTTTTAAGATTTAAAGCTTTTATGGAATATATTAGTTATTAAGGTATTTAAATAAACCTGGAATTGAGTTCAAATTGATATTGTGAGTACAACAGTATAACTTTGTAATGTTAGTACAATTTATTGGGTTAATCTAATTGATCATTCATGTAATTCATAATATGTGCTATCAAAAATAGAAAAAAAAAAAGTATTTATTTAGTACATTTAGTTAATGTTTTTGTTTCATTAGGGCAGCGCGGGTTCAGGCAGGAGGTAAGCTGATTTTTTGTAACCGTTCCACACAAGAGCAAGGAAAAGGCATGAGAAAAGAAAGAGAAAAGGAGGTAAAAGCCTTTAAATTAATGATCGATGAGGCCGCTTTCTTTGACTTCAAAGCGCTCCAGAAGCACTTGAAGCACTGCTATAGTTTCCCCATTTTACCCGATGTGCCCCTCAGCAGCACGTGACCTGACCTGGTCGTCAACAGAGCCCACTGGGCGGTCTACCCCTGCTGATGTCATCAAAAGAGCCCAACAATGCCACTTTTACTCAATCTGGGCCGGCTTTTCAATGGGCAACGTTTCCCTATTCTTCCTGCGGTTTTGGCATCTGATTTTATTAGTTCCTATTCCTTATTAGATAGGTTCCCAGTGGCGGTTTCCAATGGCGGTCCCCGGGCCTGGAACAACCTCAGACTACAGAGGAAGATGGAAGGAGAAAGACAGAAAAAATGCAGTGGAGTTTTTTGGGACGTGTTGAGAATTTCTATGGCTAATCATTTCAGAGGTCACTTTGCCGGGACTTCAACCCCATGGTGTTTGGCACTTGTTTTGTACCTCTGGTGAATGATGAAGCACATTGGGGTGCACTAATGTAATCTGGCCAAACTCTTTTTTTGCTTATTGTGATTTCACTCTCTGTGAGCCTCTTACAAAGGTGCTGGAAAATGTTGCACTTTTAATGAAGGCAAAGAAACTGCCTACTTGATTAGAATTGCTTTCGAGGGGGAGTCATTGAGTTGTTTTGTTTTGTTTTTTTGTGTTTTGTTTTGTTAGGGTTAGAGTGAGTTTTGAGTGAGTTTGGGATGGGACTGTTTGATTAGAATTGTTTTTAAGGTTTTGTTTTGTGAATGCCAACCTGCCGAACACAGCAACAATTCTTCAACCAATTGAGTGAGTTTGGGGTGGGACTATTTGGTTAGAATTTTGTTTTAAGGTGAAATCAGAGTGAAACCGGTCTCTGTGTTTTGTTTTGTTTGCTGGAGTGATTTGGGGTGGGACTATTGTCTTAAGGGGAAATAAATGTTTTGTTTTGTTTTGTTTGAGAATGCCAACCTGTCCAACACAGCAACACTTTTTCAACCAATGGAGTGATTTGAGGTGGAACAATTTGATTGTTTTAAGGGGAAATCAATGTGTTTTGTTTTGTTTTTTCTTTTGTTGTTTTGTTTTAGAAACCTGTCCAACTTGTCATTTTTTAACCAATGATACTGATTTGATTAGTTGTTTTTAAGGGGAAATCTCTGTTTTGTTTTGTTTTGCCAACCTGCTCAATACAGCAACAATGATTTAATCAATGGAGTGATTTGGGGTGGGACTATTTGATTACAATTGTTTTTAAGGGAAAATAAATGGTTTGTTTTGTTTTGTTTTGTTTTGTTTTTACAATGCTTTAAAGGGATAGTTCACCCAAAAATGAAAATTCTGATTACATGTCGTTCTAAACCCATAAGACCTTCGTTCATCTTCGGAACACAAATTAAGATATTTTTGATGGAATCTGAGAGCTCTTTGACCCTCCATAAACAGCAATGATATAACACATAATTACATAATTTATTCAGCGTTGTTTATGTTCAGTAGAAAGCGTGCGCATGCTGAACATAAACAACGCTCATTACGTTGATTACGTTCTGGGGTACTCTCCAAAATGGCGGAAGACGGTAACTCGGGGAGAAGAATTGTGAATAAATTATGTTATTAGTGTTTTCTTTGCGCACAAAAAGTATTCTCGTAGCTTTGTAAAATTACGGTTGAACCCCTGATGTCACATGGATTATTTTACCGATCTCCTTGCTATGTTTCTGTGCGTCGATCGTGGTAAGATCCTTCAACATGAGGGTGAGTAATTAATGACAGAATTTTTGGGTGAACTACCCTTTAATCAATTAAGTGATTTGGGGTGGGGCTATTTAATTACAATTGATTTTAAGGGAAAATCAGTGTGTTTTGTTTTGTTTTGAGAATGCCAACGTGTCCAACACAGCGACAATTTTTCAACCAATAGAGTGATTTGAGGTGGAACTACTAACAATTGTTTTTAAGGGGAATTCAATGTGTTTTGTCTTTTTGTTTTGTTTTGAGAATGCCAACCTGTCCAACACAGCAACAATTTTTCAATCAATGAAGTTAGTTTGGGGTGGGACTATTTGATTACAGTTGTTTTTAAGGGGAAATCATTGTTTGTTTGTTTTTTGTTGTTGTTGTTTTGTGTGTGTGTGTGTGTGTTTGCTTTGTTTTGTTTGAGAATCCCAGTCTGTCCAACACAGGAACGATTCTTTAACCAATGGAGTGATTTGGGGTGGGACTATTTGATTGCAATTGTATTTAAGGGGAAATTAGTGTGTTTTGTTTTGTTTAATTTTTAAAGGGCATGGAATTTTATTGTTCAAAAATGTCCTCTTATGTGTGCCATGGCATTAAGAAGAGTATACAGGTATGGAATGGCATGAGGGTAAGTAAATGATGACAAATTTTCATTTTGGGCTGAACGATCCCTGTAGATGCCTATACAGTATGATATTGTTTTTCTTTGCTCATCAGAGGTGCGAAACATGTCACATTATTTTTTCCATAAACAGTGATTAACATTGACACCAGTACTTTTAGTATCATGACATTAAGTCAAATTTAGAGCATTGCTAAATTGTGTCAGATTCACTCTCATGATGAAATACTCAATCAGACATAAACAGCTGAGTCAGATAAGAGCTGACGGAATCAGTATGTGGGATCCTGGTTGCATGCTGTAACAAGTTATGGACCTGTTTACATGATAGGCTGCCAGTGCAAAGATATTTCAGTGCATTTCAGTCAAACCACACCCTTTTAGTTAAAAAAATAAAATAAAAAATTGGAGAAACAACAATTAATTTTATACAGGAATTCCAGCTTTCCCTTCCCTTGCAAAATCCATCCCCAGCAGAGAAAAGTGGCAGTCAATATTCACACAGTTACACTCCCATATTGACACATTGTTATTTATTTGATTGTCGTGTTGTCATATGACATCACTGTTATTACCATAAAAATGTGTATTATTGTAGCATGTTGACTCACTGATAAGGCCAGGGGCAAATGCTAAGGTTGACAACCTATATCCTGTCTCAGTGACTCATTATTAACAATTACGTATTGTTTTTGTATTGCCTGAATCACGTTCCGCACGTAGGAAATGATAAAAGCTGTGTGAAAAAAACATTTGTATTGTCTTTAAACATTTTAAGCAATTTCACTTAAAAAATATATTAAAAAATCTTTATTTATTTAAATAAATCAGTTTATTGTGTGGCAGGTTCAATCAGTTATGCTAATTATTACAGTTAAAACCAATCATTTGATGACACGATTAGTTTAAAACAGCATGAATGTAAACAGTTACTAATGATCAGGCCTATGTGGTAAAGCAGAGAGGGTAGAGAATGTTTCTCATGAAAACACAATGTCATGTTTTACGCATTATTTTCTTTCTATATAATGCATTTTATATCATAATGTGAGCCACATTCTTTTTCAAAATGGTTTAAAAATAAATGCTAATGGCAATGGCACTCCATGCTTGAAGCAAAAAACAGCTGGATTTCTGCCCAGTAGGTCTGACACGATTAGTTTAAAACAGCATGAATGTAAACAGTTACTAATGATTAGGCCTATGTGGTAAAGCAGAGAGGGTAGAGAATGTTTCTCATGAAAACACAATGTCATGTTTTACGCATTATTTTCTTTCTATATAATGCATTTTATATCATAATGTGAGCCACATTCTTTTTCAAAATGGTTTAAAAATAAATGCTAATGGCAATGGCACTCCATGCTTGAAGCAAAAAACAGCTGGATTTCTGCCCAGTAGGTCGAATATGCTATATCATATGCCAAAATACAATGAGCTTTATGAATAAATGTATAGTATTTTTGCAACCTAAAACTGGACTCGGTGCTGAGCCAAGATTCTTACCTCGGAGCGCTTGAAGCAAATATTCTTAGCTTGTCATGAGGTGTCCCTGCAAGAGAATGAGGGGAAATCAGCATATAAATCCCTCCTGCTTCTAATACACATATATGTTCTTCAGTTGTGTGGATTTTATAGAGATTGACAGTCCTTATGGTCACATACAAAACTCAAAATATACTGCAGTCAATTGCGTGGTACTGAATATAGTCTGTCTGTCTCTATCTATCTATCTATCTATCTATCTATCTATCTATCAATCTATCTATCTATCTTTCAGTCTATCTGTCTGTCTATCTATCCATATATCTATCTATCTATCTATCTATCTTTCAGTCTATCTATCTATCTATCGTTCAGTCTATCTGTCTGTCTATCTATCTATCTATCTATCTGTCTATCTATCTATCTATCTATCTATCCATCTATCTATCTATCTATCCATCTGTCTATCTGTCTAACTATATGTCTATCTTTCAGTCTGTCTGTCTGTCTGTGTCTGTCTATCTATCTATCTATCTATCTTATCTATCTGCCATCTATCTATCTATCAATCTTTCAGTCTATCTATCTATCTATCTATCTTTCAGTCTATCTATCTATCTATCTATCTATCTATCTATCTGTCTATCTATCTATCTATCCATCTATCTATCTGTCTAACTATATGTCTATCTTTCAGTCTGTCTGTCTGTCTGTGTCTGTCTATCTATCTATCTATCTATCTATCTATCTGTCTGTCTATTTGTCTGTCTAACTATATATCTATATTTCGGTCCGTCTGTCTGTCTGTCTATCTGTCTGTCTGTATATTTTTCTATCTATCTATCTATCTATCTATCTATCTATCTATCTATATGTCTGTCTGTCTGTCTGTCTATTTGTCGGTCTATCTATCTATCTATCTATCTATCTGTCTGTCTGTCTAACTATCTGTATATTTGTCTATCTATATTTCGGTCTATCTATCTATCTATATTTCGGTCTATCTATCTATCTATCTATCTATCTGTCTGTCTGTCTGTCTGTATGTCTATCTATCTATCTATCTGTATATTTGTCTGTCTGTCTAACTATCTATCTGTCCGTCCGTCCGTCCGTCTATCTATCTATCTATCTATCTATCTATCTATAGACACATATGCTTTGAAAAATAATAGCACACCTTTCTTCTTTCTCTAAAGCAGGTAACAAAGTAACCGCCCAACCAGAACACCTTAAGTCACTTAGCAACATGCTAAAAAAAATATTCCAAACACTCACTCGACAGCATAGCTAGAGAGACTGTT
>NW_015666542.1:1215713-1220681 GCF_001515625.1 Sinocyclocheilus rhinocerous
CTCTCTGTCTGTCTGTCTGTCTGTCTATCTAGCTATATATTTATCTTTCGGTCTGTCTGTCTATCTATCTATCTATCTATCTAGTCTGTCTGTCTATCTATCTATATATCTATCTAGTCTGTCTATCTGTCTGTATACAAAATGTTGTCTGTGAAGTTAGCTTTCTAGGAATCAAGGCAGCTGCCTTCAGTCAAGCAGTCTTTTGTAAACTCAGTAAGGAAAAGGATACCCTTCATGCATAAAGTGTTCAATGCAAACATCTGGCACCATTGATCAACATCATAAAGGCTTCAAATATACTGTGAGTATCAGAAAAGAAGGGATACTGAACTCATTCTGGTTCGCTCTAGGAGAAATCTGTCAGCAAACTATTCCTTGACAATGATCTAATGGAGACAACTAACAGCGACAGCTCGCATAATAACTCTTTATATGTATATCGCTTATTATTCATCCATGTTTTACCTGCAAAGGCCAGACAAAGTTGTAGACGCGTCAGTCTTATGTAATTTAGTGTAATGTAACTTATGTAATGTAGTTTAGGATTAGACATTTCACCATCAACACAGCTTTTAGACTATCAACATTGTATCTTACTGTGGCTTAGAAATATCTACGTAGACAGAAAAAGTCTGTCTGACAGATATTAATAGACAAAAAAATATTGCCAGCAATTATTATCATGGAGCACTTGTTTTGGTCAGAATAAGCAGTAAAGTGAGCCAGACTTTATACCGAGGGTCAAAAGCCTGTCTGCACAGGGTTAAGAATAACAAAATTAGTATCAGCAAGTTTATTATTTGCTGAACTCTGTTAAATTGTTGCCAGTTTGGATCTTTTATTTCTTCTTCTTTTTGCATGAACTATAAGGCTGATGACAGTATTTCAGTGGCTATAATACCCCATTTGATTAAAGGCTTTCAAAGACCATATTTGATTAATTAAAATTATATATAAATTTCCATGTGCTGTCAAAAAAGTGTGGCAGATGAGATTGTGGTCTTTGCATTCTCATCTTTGTAAGCATGTCTTGACAAATCTAACATTTGCTCCGCTTGTTTTCTCTTTCATAAACTGAGATCGGTGGCTCCACCACAACACTTTGATCGGAGTCTTAAATAAATCATTACTGGCACTAATCATGCTTTGATTTCTGGTATCTCTTTCAGTCATTAGTGAAGATTTGTGAAAGTTTGTTTGATTAAACAGTATCACTTGTACTCACTTGGACCTTATAGATTTAAAAGTCAACAGTGATTGCTAAGGCAATTATTATTCTCCATAATTATAGTGCATGGAAGCTACCAAACATACAACATACCCAAGAACATGACTGCAAATGCTTACCCTTACCAAAAAGTAGTATACTTCAAGTTTATTTTATTAAGTATACTTTATGTAGCAAGTATACAAATACTGATACTTGTAAGTGTACTATTTCAATACTCCTTGGGACTAAATTGGCCCACTTTCTAGTATATAATTAATAGGGAGCGGAGCTCGCGCAGTCGGCTCTCGGGGGGCGAATTGTGCTTTTTCCGCTGTTAAGCGCTCCGCTCTCGCCAGGCATGCTCCGAGGAGTGTGTCCGTGCCTGTGATCTTGCGATTGCGGTCCCACTGCTGCTGAGGCACGACGGCGACTGAGATTGAGGGGATCGCACATGATCTAGCAGACGGGTTGGAGACGGCTCTTCCTATCGCCACCCGTGTTCCCTAGATCTAGAGCTCGTTCTCAAGGCTTGGAAGCCCGCGCTGCGGTCTTCTCCCTCTGAGTGAGTGCTGCGGCCATCTTTCTCTGAGGAGATTGATGTTGTTTGTGTTACTGAGCGGCTCGCACACTGCCGAGGCAACGCATATATTACATCATTTCATAGTGGCGCTCCCAGGCTGAAGGCCTAACGGAAGGCGGGTCTGTGGACCGTCATTTTCGCTGGATAGTTCTCGTCGTAAACGTCCTGACGCCTAAAGGCCTAGGACTTTTTGAGGTAAGAGGCTCGCTACCTCTACAGAGGTCTCTAGAGCAGCTAGTACGGCCGTCCCCTGCCAGTCTGCCGCTTCAGGGCACTGAGCTAGCTGCTCTAGGCGCACCAGAGGTCAGTCTCGCGAGACTGGTTCCCTTAGGAGGTCACCTGGCGGTGTGGGAGCCCCTGCCAAGTGTGCTTCATTGGGTCCTACCCTGAGCAGGCTCTGGTCTAGTCTTCCTATCAGATGACGTGGGTCTGAGGGCCGTCGTTTTCAATAGGAGACTTCAGCTATGAGAGTCCTGATGCTGTGGCTCAGGACCTCGGAGGGCAGGCCCCTCTGGGGAAGAGAGGTTCACACCGCATTACACGGTGCCCGTCTCTCCTCAGTGCCCTCAGGAGGTAGGTCTGCCAACCCTGCCGTGCTCCAGGGTGCAGCGGTCTCCGGCGAGCGCTTCTCTCAGTTACCGACCGGAAATGTAGCGGTACTAAGAGGCTCGCTACCCTCTACGGAGGTATCTAGAGCAGCTAGTTCGGCCGTCCCCTGCCGATGTGTCTCAATGGGTCCTGTGTACTGAAGAAAGAGGCTACAGAATCCAGTTCGGTTCTCGTACGCCTCGATTCAACAGGGCTCCCCCACTCTAGTGGGTCACGAGCAGGCTCTGGTATTAGAACAAGAAGTAGTTACTCTCTTAAAGAAGGAGGCCATCAGTTCCTGAGGTTTACTTTTGGGGGCAAAAGCCTACCAATGCCGGTTTCTTCCTTTGGCCTTGCACTTTCACCCCACACTTTCACGACTCAACCACATCAACGATTGGTTGATATTAGCTCAATTCCCCGAGGGGAAACCCGCTTCACGTGCTCAAGGTCACACGGAGGTGCCTACGTGCCTTAGATATGTGGAGGAAACCTTGGTTCTTGTCTCAGGGCCCGGTGCTGGGATCTCCTTGTCGCCGTGTACGCTAGCGACGGATGCATCCCTCACCGGTTGGGGTGCGGCCATGAGTGGCCACCCTGCCCGCGGTCTGTGGAGTGGTCGCCATCTGACGTGGCATATCGGGATTTGCAAGTCTGGCAGCGTGGGCATTCTCGTTCCCAAAGCGTATTCCGACGCAGCTCGAGTTCCTGAAGAGGAACGTTTCAGGTTACATATGTAACCATGGTTCCTCGAGGGAACGGGACGCTGCGACTCGGTGCCATACTTACGGCATCCCTGCCGGCGCTTGCTTCATTCCTGAAGCTGACGCCGGCTCCGCCGCACTTGCTTTTATAGCTTCCTGGCCATGACGTCACCCGCCCGTGACGTCTCGCCCAGCTATTGGACTGATTTAGGGTAAGTTTCATAAATAAAAAAATTAAAAAAAGAAATAACATTTTGAACAAAGAGCTGAAGAAAAGACTATGAATTGGATTCAGAACAATAATCAAAACGGAGATAGAGTCGATCAACACCCCAAAGCTTGACAGTCATTATTACCTCTTCATTGGTCGACATTACATCAACTTTACACAGTTTTGATGCTGTTTTATGTCTGATGATCGTGTTAGAATACATGTGGAAGCATCTGTTGTTTCGGTTTCTTCTTCACTTGTGTTTTTTGGAAATTCTGTATAGAAAATGTGTACTAGCGCCCCCTACAGTATAACAATGAAAACACGGATTCTAAGAACACAAGTATAGCTCAAATATATTTAGACTTTTTCTAAGTAGGCTATAAGTCAAGTATACTTAAATGTCATTTTAAGTATATTTCTGAGAAGTACATAAAAAGTAGACAAAGTATACTTTCCTATTTTTTAGTTTAAAAGAAGTATACTAATAGCATACTTGAATAAACTTCTTTTTCGTAAGAGTAGCTATCCAGGTCAATATTTATGCCTTGTTATGTCCTAAAATTTGTCAGACCTCATGGTCTGTTTCTTCTTTACATCTATTTACCATCAATAATACATTATAAATTTCCCACTCTATCTGTCTATATGTAGCTTTATAAACTATCTATCATTTTACCTAACACTTTTAACGCTATTCTGTTGCCTTGGAAGTGCTACTGTCTTTAGAAAATGCAAAACTAGTTCTTCCACCCATGTCATTCAACCTGAGGAATGATATTTGCCTAGCAGACATTAAAATGGGCTAAAATTCTGTACACTTACACTGAAAAGGTCTCATATCGCATATCATGGAGACTTGTGGTGTGCACTGTTGACTTGGCTCAGTAAGTGACCTTCTAGCAACATGCTAATAACCACAAGGAAACCTCACAACACAAGTCACACAGACAAATATAGCTCACGTTTTTTTTTTTTATTAGTTACAAAGACAATACAGTGTTTGTGCTGCTGTTCACAAAGGCTTCTTCTGTGATGTTAACGCACATGACTAATGGAATAGATTCTCCTAATCAAGGAGTGCTGGTGAGATGGCCAAGCTGATCAATGAAGAGAGAAATCTTACCACATAATGGCTCTAGATAATGAGTTCCTGCCTCGACATTTACCACTTAATTTGATTATATTACACCAAGTATTAGCTTGCATTACAGTAGGGTGTAGTCTTCTATGCTTAATAGAAAGTACTTGGTTAAATTTACAATAGGAAAACACATTTCCAGATGATCTAATTTGACGACTATCAATGGGAACATTAACACTGCTTGAATTTCTTGAAAAGCCTCTTGCGATTTGTAAAAAATATTCTGTTATTTACAATTTAATTTATGTACATGTTTAAATTTTGACTGATTTTGTACACACAAAAATGCAGTGGTGTATAAAGTACCTGAAAGGCATATTCAAGTAAAAGTACAGATATCTTACCAGAAAATGACTTTGGTAGAAGTTGAAGCCACTGTTTAGAATATTACTTGAGTAAAAGTCTTAAAGTATGTGATATTTATTGTACTTAAGTACGAAAAGTATTTTTTTAATCTTAAACGTACTGAACGTATTGAAAGTAAAAGTACAAGTAAATGCAAAATGGAAAAGAAGCAAATAAATAAATGTT
>NW_015666542.1:1221054-1231451 GCF_001515625.1 Sinocyclocheilus rhinocerous
AAATGCCAGACCACTGATTCGTCAAACCTGCTTTCCTGCAGTCTGTGTTCTTCTGACTTCTGACTTTATTTTGTAGTAAGTAACGAATATGCTTTGGGGAAATGTATCGGAGTAAAAGTATACATTTTAATTAGGAAATGTAGTGGAGTAAAAGTAAAAGATGGCTGAAATATAAAAACTCAAGTACAGATACTCCCAACAAATACTTAAGTACTGTAATGAAGTATTATTACTTTGTTACATTACACCACTGCAAAAAAGAAAACGTGTTTAATGAACTTACGGTGGAATTCAAAGGTATTGCAAGGGTGTCCTGTTATAGTTTTCAGCACAACTGTCAGATCAAGTTACATGCAGAAGCTCAATCCATAAAGTTTCCCTGTTGATAACAAGTGCATTGTTTCCAACAACCAGTTGAGGGATTCTTGTAGGTTCTCCCAGACCTTGCCCAGCTGACAGAAACACGTTTTGGCCTCTGAAAAGCATCGAGTGCTCTGCTATAGAGGTAGTTTCCAAAGCATGAGTGGAAAACTAGATCTTTTTAATGAAACTGGGACCACACATGAGCCGCATAGGTATTAAACTTTCCCCCTTAACTTTTATTGAGTTATTTTTTGCTGTAGGTTTTCATGCCCAGTCTCAATTTGGTGTCCTAAAAATAGATCCAGCGTAGTTTCTCAACATGGGCCTCTAATCGTAAAATCTCTGAAGTGCCGTGGGTGTCAGACAGGTAACAGGAGAATTCCTGAGGATATTCCAAAACTCTGGGTTTCCCACAGTTCAGGAAGTGCAGGTACTGGGGTGGGTCAGCTTTCTTTTGGCTCCGATTTTCCATACAAGGCGCTTCCCTATTTTCAACATTTTAACTTTATAGAGATGGTAACAATTCCACCCCCTTTTTATTATTACATTTCTTCGACAATCTTTTGCTAGTGAGTTCTTGGAGAAATATTTAAATGCTGCTAGCTAATTCAGGGACAAATGTTGTCAGACAAGTAGCTCTGATGTTTTGGGAAATTAAGATATCCGGCCCCCATTGACTGTTCCCGGTAAATTTGTGTCCTGCTGAGGGCTCTTCCCAGCTGTTAACATTCAGAGATTTGCTTAACCTCTGACTCATCATAGGCAGTCTGGCAAGAAAGAGCTATAATTAGCCTGTGAACTTCTTAATGAGAGTAATATGGCAGCATTTGTCTGACAAGTCTCTGTCCTTGTCATCCAGGACCCATGAGAAGACGCAAACTGCTAGAGATGTGCATGCCAGACATGTGCGGGAACTATCGCTGTCTCTGACATCATATTTTCCTACATGCGTTTTTCTCAAATTGAATTGGCTATTCATCATGCAAAATATTGCAGTCAATGGTTTAGAACGGGGGTGTCCAATCCTGCTTTGTAGAGCTGACAGAGTTGAACTCCAACACATTTGCATGGAAGCTTCTAGTAAACCTTAAGACCTTGATTAGCAGGTTCAGGTGTGTTTAATTAGGGTCGCAGCTAAACCCTGCAAGAGCAAGATTGCACCCCCTTGTTTGGAAAAAGGCCTTTATAAGTCTAGGTTTTGTGGTGCATGTCCATTGAAAACTCTTTATCACAGTGTTGCAAATCATTTCAAGGCACTGTTACACAGTCTGGAGGGCTATTAGTGAATTCTGGGTGGTTTCTAAGTAGGCCCACTTTAAAATAGTACACCCTCAAGTCTCCATGACAGGGTTGTCCAATTCTGGTCCAGGAGAGCCACTGTCCTCCAAAACTAAACACCTGAAACACCTAATTAAGGTCTTCAGGACCTCCACTAGAAAGTTTCAGGCAGGTGTACTGGAGCAGGTTGGAGCTAAACAGCCCTCCAGGAGCAAAACTGGACACCCTGGCTCTATCTCCGTGGTTCCAGACCCTGTTCCTGGAGGCCTCCCAACAATACACAGTTTGCATGTCTCCTTTGTCTGACACATCCATTTGAGGTCTTGGAGTCTCTACTAATGAGCTGATGACCTTAATCAAACACACCTGATTCAGGAGACATGCAAAATGTGCAGTTTCAGAGGGGCTCTGGGAATGTGGTTGGGAAGCACTTGGATTTGGCTCAGGTTCCTCTGTCAGTGGGTGCTTCTCAAATGGAAGGCGGCTGCATCCTAGTGAGGGTGCATCCTTAGTCCAGTCCTTAGACATCCAAGCTAGTTCTGCTCGGCATTAAACTCTAGACTGGGATGGTCTAATCTAGATTTGTAGCCTTACAAGGATGCAGCTTTTCAGTTGAGAAGCACCCGAAGTATTTCCCAACTTTAGCACCCACCATGTAAAAATCACTAAGTCAGATTAATAAGAAAGTGTAATAGTACATCTTTCCTCAAAAACACCACATGATTTGAGGTACCATTCATGTTCGTAGTCCAAACGATGTAGACAAGTTGAGCCCTGAGTCCCTAACCTTCAGCAATAGTGAAGCTAGGTGCTAAGTCACCTCATGATTTAGCAAGGTATTTGCTACATTGTACGTACATGTTTCTTTGTTTAACATGGTAATCCCTGCCCTCATTTTATTAGCAATTATAGAAAAGGTTTCATGCTTACAGCCGATGTCATGAGCCTTCAAATGTGCTACCTTGAGCGTGAACTTGAATGAAAAGCAGCTTTTCCGAAACCACAGGTATTTAGAATATTGTCCATGCGCTCGTATCGCTAATGCCCAAATAATGATTTAGTTTCCCAGGGCGGCAGTGGAAACCCTTTCTTGTTGGCAGTAAACATGGAAACCTGAGGTGTGTGATTGTTTTGTTGAACACAATGTGGCTCATTTGGATGATGGCAAAGGGAAGAGATGGGTTTCTAACTGATCTGAGCAAGAGAAGGTGAAGCTGATTTATCCCTACTGGGATGCATGTGTGTGTGCTCTTTCCTCTCAAGACCCTCAAAGTTAGCTATATCATCACCTCAGAAAACTGCAAAAACCTCTAGAAAAATGTGGGACTTCAGTCCAATGGCATGAACTTGCAAAGAGTATTTACAAAGACTTGCACGTTTAACAGTTCTTTCAGATGCTGGTCAGGTTTAAACAAGGTAGTCATGGTTTGCTTAACCTCTTTCGCTTTTGATGTCAAGCCCTCATTTGCTACAATGGCTTGACTTCTTTAGAGAAAACTCGAGCAGCACCGTGGGAGCAGGGATGGTAATTAGCAAATCTCTTGTACGTAAATATAATTGTGTTCAAAGAGTACGCCCACTCCGTCATACTGCATGGAAAAAGCTTTGTAAACCAACAAGCTGGATCCAGGAAAGCAAATTAAAGACTACAACCTTGTGTGAGAAAGAAAGATCTCCAACACCTATAGCTATCAATTGAGCAGGCCAATGTTTGGAATGGGCCTCTTTTTTATATAATTTGAGAGGTCTTTTCCCTCAAAAAGCAGATTATGAAAAGTATTTTATAGCTGCTAGTAAAGAATAAAAGAGTCTTGCCTCATAAAACACAAAAATGTAGAGCTATGATTTTTTTTTGACTAGATTGTTGAAAACAAAACTGGATTGTTATGAACCTGTGTATGAACTGCACATTTACTACAGTATGTATATGCCTACCATGTGCATTAATTAATTTAGCTATACATTTGGCCTCCGAAAGTACAGGTATTTGTACAGGACAATTTTGTATACTTAAATATGACTATAATTGCATTAGATATCAAAATATCAAAATTAGAATCACTTTTGGTGTGAACACCATTAGTGGGGACCAGAAACTTGAGGGTGAGTAAACAGGTGAAGAAGTAAACAGGTGAGTAAATAGCACCTCACGTGATGTAAGGTTAAGAAACAGTCCAGTATAGGTAAGTAGCCAGAGGTGGACAGTAACGAAATACATTTACTTGAGTACTGTACTTAAGTACACTTTTTAAGTATCTGTGCTTTGAGTATTCTTTTTTTCTGGAAACTTATGACTTTAACTTCACTACATTTGAAAGACAAATATCATACTTTTCACTCCACTACATTTCCATCAAGGTCCTTGAAGTAGAAAGTCATTACCATGTCGTTGAAAGTTTCAACTGACCTTTGAAAGTCAGTGGGTGATTTTTTTTTCTTCTCTACAACGTGACTTTTTTTAGACAGTCTATCTGTAATCACTCTTCTAGGGTTACATGAAGTGATTTCCCAGCACTTTTTGAAGTTGCAAATGTGATATTTATTTACAATAATTCAATAAGAAGAAGTTAATATTGTGGCATATATTAGACACAATATTGTCTGATTTTGCAAAACTGTGTAAATGAAAATATTGCGAGGAGAAAGATCTGCTAGAGTGGAGGCAGGAGGAACTATGCAGAGGTGAGTAAATCAGGCAGGTAGAGCATCCAATATGTTGAGGAGTCCTTGGCCATGTCCACACGACATGTAATAGTTGTACTCACATGGCTCCGGGGGGTGAACAAAGGCCTCCTGTAGCGAATTGATGCGTTTTTGTAAGAAAAATAACTATATTTACAACGTAATAATCAATTGAATCTAGCTTGCACTCACTGTTGTACACGGAAGCAGCTCCGGGCGGATGGCGGTTTTCCTTTGCTAAAATAAGGAAACTTTGCTTCCTTTGCTCCTGTAAACAAACGTTGGTTTTCACGAGACTCACCGGCACATCCGCCTGGAGCTGCTTCCGTATACAACTGTTGGCGCAAGCTAGATTAAAGTGATTATTACGTTTTGCATATGGACAATCCCTTTAATGTAGACATAGCCCTAATCATAGACCAGACCCTGGGAGAGTGTGTGAGACAAGCTTATATGGAGGTGATGATCATTGGCAGGTGCGGATGATGACTGAGTGAGTGCAGGTGAGAACCGGGGAGGATGCTGGGAAATGTAGTGCAGAGTGTGACTGAGGGAGTGTAATCGTGACAACATTGGTCTAAATTATTTATTTATGAATGAATGAATGGACTTCATTGTTCTTTACACATCCAAGCGTCATTCCAAATGGCTCAGAAAATCAGATTTTGGTCCATATTTAGCAACAGTGTGAACGTAACCTGTGTTACTCATCTTTGTCTCATATTGAGGTGAATTAAAGTTCACAGACACACAGCTGTTCATCCCTTTTTTTGACCGCATTTGAAGCGTCCACGTTTTTCTTGAAAGAACATTTTCGCAAATATTTCCCCTGCCCTTATGGCACCTGGGTGACCACTGGGAAGAAATATCAGACCGCAATTACAACTGCGAAAACGGTGAGTTTGCTGGAACTGTTGGAGGGAAGGAACTTTAACTGTCCTTTAAATGTTGTAATTCACAAGACATAACAAATTCAAAGTGCTTTCCATCACCCTGCTGTATTTATAGTGTCCATACTTTTGTGAATAACTTGTTTCAAGCAACGGTAAGAGCATAGTAGGATTTTATTCGAAAAGAAAGTCATTCACAGAGATATTATAAAGGGCAAGAGTGATATTTTGTTTTCATGTGTTGCCAGTTCTTTGAAAAACTCATTTGTGATAACTCGCTCAAGTAAAATCATTTAGCTTTTAAAATCGCTTAGCGTCGACGCATTGACGTTATCCAACACCTGTGTGGAGATCGGATTGCGTTAGACGCCACTGCTTGTACGTGTTGACGCGCCGTGACATCAAAGGAAGTGAGATCGTCAGATAAATCCAAAATGAAAGGCTTTTAATGCCTGTCAAAACAGTTCACCCAGGGTCTGTGTCCTTCATCACCTGACCTTTGGAGATGTCAGCGACTGCTCGATATTTGCATCAGCCTCTCCTGGATTTCAGACAATAGGCGCAGAGGCGGTCTACTTTAACTCAGCCTTGAAAGGCCATGACACAAGCTGTGGAGGAATTGAAAGCGTGGACGTTTGGTTTGGGTGGCACGGCTGCAGTTCTCCACTCCGGTCGTGGCGGCTCTCAGGCAAACAATGCTATCCCAGCAGGCCATTGGTGGACACGGCACAAGAGAGCGCTGGAACAATAACGCGCCCCCCGCCCCGACAGTAGCAATCTATTATTCACGCACCTCCCCAATTCTGCTTCCCAATTTCTCACGCTTTTTTTGTACTTATCTGAAAAGCATATTGAAGTACAATGAGACAATAGATGTTTAGAATAGATAGATTATTGGCCACATTTTAGCGGGTGTTTATATGTAATAGGTTTATATGTTAAATAATCATCTGGTAATGCCTATTTAAAAAAAAAAAAAAGTATTAAATACTTTACAAATGACACATGCATCATATTTTTAATTAATTCATATATAATTATTTTTAATATTTGATAGATGCCAAAACAAAAAAGCATAAATAAATAAATACTACAATTAGAAATAATACAATTCAGCCATTATTGATATGCATCAGACCAAAAACAGCTTTATATTACGTAATAAAAAACGTTATATTAAAAACAAAACTACTACTAATTAAAAATTAGTAAAACACTACAATTAACATTACAAAATGAATAGCTCTTACCATTTTTCTGTTTTAAAGAGCATTTTCATCATAAGAAGATGTATAGACATACTAATTATTCATATTCTACTTATTATTCATACTATTTATCACTAATTATGATATTAGCATATTAGAGGACAGAAACAGAATCTATGTACTTTTTTTTTTTATATGAACAATTGAAGGTAAAACAGTCAATTGTAATTACAAAATGTAATTAAAAATGATGAGGAAAAATTGTGACCAGGTTTGAGACCTAATATATTAACTTAATATATAATTAAAATTATAATTATAAAAAAAAAAAAAAATGCAATTTTTAAAAAAGAAAAAAAAAACATTCACTGTCATATATACACATATATACATATATACACTACATATATACACTGTCACAAAAAAAAAAAGATATTTCAAAGTTTAAATAATAAAGATCACTGGAGTATGTTTGAAATGTTGAAAATACTATTTCAGCCATGATGTTTAATTCAGTTACTTGCCTTTTCTTTGTAACTTTGGGAAAATGACTAGCAATTTCTGAGTGAAAATGGTTTCTACACTATTTTTTTTTTCATTGTAGTATTAAGTGATAATTCAACTATGACGTCCATGTGACTTTCTTTCTTCAGTAGTGAAGAATATTTCAAGACGAATATAAGAAGTGTCTAAAACACTTGTTTCCGTATTTTTAAGATGTTTTAGAGAAGAAAGAAATGCATACAGGTTCTGACTGACAGCAAGGTAAGTGAGTTATTCATCGTTTAGATTTTTGGTGAACTGTCCCTGTCATGGACATGTTATGTGTCAACTAATCATACACCCTCAAGCAGCCCTTGTTTATTTGAAACACTGTAATTATGGCTCGAGGAAATTACCGTTTTAGGAAATCAAACCCTGACTCAGGTAATGTGAGGTAATGCTGATTTCCTCTGCTTTTCTACTGTAAAACAGATGACAGTGTGGCATCGACCCTAATGGAAAGGTCACAAACAGCTACTTGGTATTTTGAAAATTTATCACATCTATGACTGAGTGCTTTCTCATGACGTAGCTTCACGTGACCCACAGTTGTTTACTAGACTACTGCTTTAAAACCATTTAGTCACCAGACAAGCTCATTGGTGCGACTGGTGCCTAATTAACTTTCCCAAGGAAACAAAACCGTTTTGTGAATTCACATCCCAAGCTTGAATGATGTAATGGGCCGAGGTCTACGCCACGCCAAAATCCGCTTTGCACAAGCCATGACCAATTGCGAGCAAAGATCAATCAGTCCTCGAGAAAAGACTAGTCTTCATTTCGCTTCAACAAAACACGGATGAATGAGCCGCTAAATGTCTCTTGCTCACTGAAGATATATTGGTCTACATCTTTCTAATTTTCTCTTTAGCTCTGAGAGACCGTCAGCGGTAAACGCTAAAGGTTCGCCTTACTCATCACGGGAAGCATCATTTTCCTTTCACCTTTAAACAGAAGACATATTCTTACCTTCTTCTCAGTTTATCTTATTATTGAACACTTTGTTTTAGTTTACTAGAAATTTCCTGGCAGGTGACAAGTTGAGCGCTTTGAGCTTCGCTTTGAAAGGAGTTTAGTTTCCATTCAAGTGTCAGGAGATTTGATTAAATCAGCTTTAGGGAGCAAGAATTTGGCAGCTTATGTACTCAAAAGTTCTCCAACCATTTTATTTTTTTCTAACTGAATAAAAAAGGTTACTTCCATTTACTGTATGTGATCTCAACCCTACTATCCATCAACTATTACAGCTACAAAAGTCATTCACAAAGCCCACCATGCAGAATTTCATAATTCGAAATGTAACTAAGCTGGTAGTTAAAACATTTTTTTTTTAATCAGAAGACAAAATAAAGTCTGAAATCATGGAGTGCCAGCAAGTTTCTATTGTTAGTTTACAGAGCTTTATCATGAAGAGACTTGCTAATGACAATTAGAGCTTGTAAGATAACTGCTGAGTAATTAACTTTTCTGGGGGGGTTTCTTTTGAAACTCTGCCAAAGTTTTATTATACCAAGAATATAAAGACCACATAATGACACAAAAGATACTCTAAAGCAAATAACATTTTGATTAGTTTACTTTCTGTACCCATAGCTTGATACTGAAATCTATAGCTTCCTAGATTTTTAACACTTTTAAATTGCATTCAAACTTTTTTGCAAGACTACATTTCCTAATTTTAGCATTTAATTTTAACGTTTGCACTTTTGCACACTTTGTACTTTTGCATTTTATTTGTGGCCTCTGGATAATAAATTCATATGAGCATTTTGGCCTATTTTTCGTGTGCAGATCTTATTTGTTTTTGATCTTTGAGCTATTTTTGGATCTACTCACCGCCAGTAGCTTATGTACTTCATTGGAGTTGGACTTGTGTCTGACACTACGCTTTTCCATTCTCTTCTTAACTTTCATATACCAAAATATATTTCAAAATATGAAAATGAAATATGAAATATATGAAATACAAAGAACTAGACTTACAATGATTTAATAATGTGTGTGTGTAGATAGATAGATAGATAGATAGATAGATAGATACACTGAACAAAATTATAAATGCCCCCATATGGGTTAAATGTGCATATGTCTGGTTCATCATAATTATGTGTTCTTCAATCATAATCAGTCTAGTTTTTAAATATAAATCAAAAGCTTTATAACAACAATATACGATCAGCTAGGTGATGATTTTCATTAAATTATAGGGTACATATCATTGTGCTGAAGGCAATTTTTGGTTGTTTTGATTCATTTTTGCACTCTGATTTAAAACAGCGAGAAAATCCTTACTTGAAGAAACAAGCACCTGGTAGCAGGAGGTCTCTGGGATTTAGTGGCCCTGCATGCATGCAAATTATCAGAAAAAATACTCTCACTACTTAGAGAAATAGGCAATTACTTTTAATGGACCAAAAACTGTTTGGAATAGGGTCCATTTTAGCAGCATTGAAACAGAGCTTCATTAGCCACCGTTTGCTGTGTCAGCATGAGATGTTAGTGTTGGTGTCTTTAGATTAAAAGCCTTTCTAGAACAACAGTCTCCTTGATGATGCCAGCTGTTGTTAAAGTTAAAGATGACTTACCCATAATTCAGTGCACATTTTCATCAACAACAAATCCCAAAACGATCTTTGATGTGTTTTTGGTACATCTGTCGTACCAATTACTTCAGTACTGCATATATATACTACGCCAGTACTTCCTTGATATCAGAGAGTGAATATATAGACGCAAATAGTTAGCATGCTAGTTACTGCTAGCACATCATGCTAAATCTGTCACTGAAGGTGCGGTCACATTTACCAGTGTTCTGCAAATTTACGAGAGCAAAATCCAGTCATTTCTATAGAGCCCCAAACATGACATGCAGGAGAATTTTTTTTTAACTGTGTCCACAAAATAATAATTGAAGAGTTTGGTTCCAAAACGCGATAAACGCCATTTTTGAAAAAATTGAGTTTCCGCCAAAATCTGTATTGTATCTGGTCAGTATTGAAAAGTCAATTTTTAATTTGACGCAAAATGCGATATCCGCCGAGTTATTCTGTCATATTTTCTCCCTTTCTTTCCAAACCGCGACAAACGCCAGTCTCCCTTTTGTGCAGAATGCGCTATATCCACTCACACCCGGCATCCTAGTTTTCCTCATCTACTTTGTACTTTGTGATCAACAAACAAAATTAGGGCTGCACGATAAATCGCATGTGATTGTCATGCGCATCTCGTCAGTAAAGCCGGTTCTGTGAACAGTAAATTTCCATCACGTGCTTTCAGATGGAGCGGCATTTAATACAGAGCCATAGATCACTGCAATATCGCGTTCATAATCGCAGATGAGCCTATTTTTAAAACGATCGTAGTTTGTGGTTCACTATTAGCCTATTAATTAAAACACATCAGCCATAAAATAGTACAATGGCAAATTCGCATA
>NW_015666542.1:1231503-1231691 GCF_001515625.1 Sinocyclocheilus rhinocerous
TTTTTACTCAAATTAATCAAAATGGATTTATAGCGTTTTGGAACCAAACTCTTCAATTAGTTACCACTTCTTTCTAAAGCCCAAAACACACTGCACGATTTTAGCAATCTTATAAGATCACTGCATGTCACACTGTGCGACATGGATCTAATAAACTTGGCTACGACGTGTGTGTAGACTGTACGATG
>NW_015666542.1:1231977-1257305 GCF_001515625.1 Sinocyclocheilus rhinocerous
ATGACACCTATATAACTGTTACTATAGAAGAATAAAACGTCATCAGCATGCGCTAGTGGTAAACAAAAAGAGCATGATAAATCACACTTTAACAGTTGTAGTTTTTATGTGTGCTGAAAAAAAGTGGAAGCGGCAAAAGAGAATAAGAGCTTGAGGTAAGCAGTTTTATGTTTTAGAGCCATGTCGTGTTGATTTCATGTCGCATTTTTATTGGTTGGTCAGTAAACGTGGATCGTAGCAGCAAACACACTGTGCGATGATCATGCTGTATCGTAAGCTATTTTGGTCGCAAAACTGTGATAACGGGCATCTTTGAACCTATCTCACTGTACGACACAGGACCACCGATTAGGAAACACGTTCACAGAAATCGCCACGATTGTTTCACGATGCCAATCTTTCATCTGGGACAGCCGAAAATCGTGCAGTGTGTTTAGGGCTTAACACATCAGCACGATTTACTAATTTGTTCCCTCATTTTAAGTAAATCGTGAGCATGTTTTACTAATTCGTTTACTAATTCATTTGAGTGAAATTGCGGTTTTGTATATTTTCATTTAATTTTACTAACTCCTGTACGCAATTTCATAAAGAGGGTGCAATAGACTATTCACCTATCATTCAACGAACCGAACAAAGTAGTAAATCATGCTCACAATTTACTTAAAACAAGGGAATGAATTAGTAGATCATGCTCACGATTTACATAAAGGATTTGTTCACTTCCAGAATAAAAATTTCCTAAAAATGTACTCACCCCCATGCCATCCAAGATGTTAATGTCTTTCTTTCTTTAGTCGAAAAGAAATTAAGGTTTTTGAGGAAAACATTCCTTTTTTTTTTTGCTAGTTGGTCATGAGCTAGTTTAAGCTGGTCCTGAGCTGGTTATGAGCTGGTCCTGAGCAGGAGCGAGTTACTTAGGACCAGCTCATAACCAGCTTATACCAGCTGCCATGCTTCAAAACCTAACCAGCATATGCTGTTTTTTTTTTTTTCAATAAAGATAGTGGACTTCAATGGGGATAAAGGGATTGAAGGACAATTTACAAATTGCAATTTCAATGCAGCTTCAAAGGGCTCTACAAGATCCCAGCCGAGGAATAAGGGTCTTATCTAGCGAAACGATCGGTCATTTTCTAAGAATAATAAAAATGTATATACCGTAATGCTCGTTTTGCACTAGCTCTGCGATGTGCGTCCACTACTTTACGCATTACGTAGATATAGAGATGGAGTTCGGTACTACTTCTGCCTACGTCACGCGTGACCTTTCTGTGTCATTTAGGTAAACATTCACTTACTGACTAGTTGACTACTTTTCTGGATGACTAGTTGAATAGTAACAATGAGTGGTCATGCAAGCCTTTTAGTGACTTTTCAAGACAAAAGAACACCTTCGCATCATCAGTGTATTACATATAAGGTGTGATATGAGTTACACCATTTTACCTATGGCATACAAACCAACCAAAATAGTTCTTAAATGTGCATCCAACTATGACGACACATCTGACTTATGCAAACAGTAAGTCTTTGTGTGGTTCACCTAATCTCATCTATCATGACGAAGATCAGAGACTAAGTGGCTCCGTGATCGAGCTGCCAAGTGGCATGTCACACCTTCTCCAGAGGCGTCCTGTGTAAGTGTACATGCGTGACCTGCTGTAACCTTGCACATCTGTTCATCCACGGGCATACTGTGTAACCACAATTACATTTACCGACCTCAAAATGTTTGCTCATTCTGGAACATGTACAGCCATATCCGTCTTGAATGATGAGCAAAAATTCAACCCTCTAGAGACTTGAAGTTATGTAACATTTCGGAACTTGTTGGAATTGCAAATCTGTCTCTACAAAGAAAATGAATTAACCCAAATTATGTTATAATTTCATTAAATATTATTAAAGATTAAATATGCAGAAGCGTAACAGAAATTTTATTTAATTACATTTTTCAGTTTGTTCATTCTATGTGAATTAAGCAGGAATATAGGGCACAAGCTGTATGAAGTATTTTTTTTAATTTTTTTTTTACTGTCATACGGAAAAGATCTGTGTGTAAATTTTTTCGAAAATTCAGTTTTTGGGTTCCACAGAAAAAATAACCCCATGCACTTTATAAAATGAGCGTCGGATTTACTCTCATATAATCTTAACTAAGAAACTGCTAGTAAATTTTACTTATAATTATGAAGAAACAGCAAGTAACACATTGAATTAATCGTAAAATGGTTAAAGTAGAAATACTGAGATAGTATTTTCTTGAGATCAACTTTAAAACTTGTGTTTTAAATGTATTTCTTTTTTAAAGCATCATCGCTAACAACAGCTAAAAAGGGGCAAAATGGACTGACTTTGTATTTTCATTCAAGCCAGAATTCAAGTCGGAACACATTTTTCAGCAGCCATCAAACTATTAATGCTAACCATGCTAATGCTGCCCATGCTAAAACAAAAATTAATAACAGCATACACTTAAAAAATGCGTGTATATTTTCACTAAGAAACTGCTAGTACATTTTACATATAATAACAAAAAAAATTGGCAAGTGCCACATTAAATTAATCGTAAAATGCTTAAATATTGAAATAGTATTTTCTTGTAAATTGTTATCCAATAATCTTTGTTTTATTTACAACTTTGAAAAATTATTTTATACAGTGCACAATTTTGGAACGACATGAGCGTCAGTAAATAATGGCAGAAATTTTATAGCTGGCTTAAATGACTCATTATTCTGTATTTTCTACATACATGTTCCGTTATAGTGCAGGCTTCTCTACAGCCAAACTAAATTACAGATTGTGTTTGTGAGTTTCTGAAGCAAGTACAACCCTCAGCACTTAACACTGCCCACTTGTTTTCTCACGAAGAACTCGGGCGATCTAGTTCAGTAAAGCAAACTGAAGGGTAACTACTGTGAAAACATCTCTGGTTACCTCCATGTCTGTGGCTATGTTCCTTACTGGTCTTAAATAAAAGCGTTTGAAGTTCTGAATGAAAAATGACAATACACTATGCACGACCCAAATGGATTGCGAGCTCATTCACTTGCAATTATAAACCGCATGAGAATGTAAAAACAGGAAAAAGTGAGCAAAATTCCCTCAAGGGGCCAGCGTTGAAGAGGTAATATTCTATTTTCAGGGAGTATGTGGTTGAATCTGACATCGTTATTTATATTTTTTAGTCATTAAAGGAGATTATAATTTGTTTCTGGAATAAAATTCACTTACCTGCAGTAATAATGAGGCTGGTACTTTGCTGAGATATGACCACGTATTTATTTGGTTTGAAACAGGCTTTGTTTCCTGAAAATTAAGACACACAGAATCCAAAGCATTTAGGAGTGGTATTTATTAAAGGTAGCTGTCTGGCAGAGCTTGATAAAGCAGACCGCACTTCTCCGACTTGTTTCAAGTCTCCCGGGAGGTGATTAGAAATTGAGCATGTACAATAAAAAAAAAAGTGTTTTCTGCAGCAAAACAAAATTGACGGAAAATGATTGCTTTGACAGCTCATTTGGTGCTCAACTTCAAGCAAGGCCCCAGAATACTTTGTCAAAGCTCGCTGTATGAGAGCACCAACAGGCCTGAAAAATGCCCACTTTTAAATTCCCTGGGAGATTTCGACAGTTTAAGTCTAGTGAAATACATCTGAAAAAAAAAAAAATTATAAATTTGTTGAGGTTGTGAAAGTGCAATAAATAAGCTATCTTGGGTTTATAGTATAATATTTGCAGGCATATATACATAAATGTGTGTGCATGTTTGTGTTGAGCCAAAATTCCTATCCCTAAAGATGAGGTCACATTTCAAGGTACAGTATGTAATATGACAGTGGTCGAAATGGGTACTGCAGTCCAAATTTAAAATATTGGAGAGAGTTGTTTCTCCCTCCCTCCTTTCTCAGATTCACACAGGTTGCCAGATTGGACACACAACATGAACAAGCGCAATTGACAAAGAAAACCGACGAGCCTTACACTGTAAACTGATAAGTTGATTTATCTGCGTTTTAATATGCCCCTGGTCATTACAGTTTTTTCAAAGGATGTCGAGGCTTTTTAGGTCAGGTAGAATCTGCAATCTGATGCAGTTCATTTACTGGCTTCCATGGCTGCAATATGCTGTGTTTTCGGTTAACTGACAACCGTGGTGTCGAAATATTATTGGTTAAGGTGTCAGTGGGCGGAGTCACACAGAACAAAACAAAAACAGACATTCTGACACAGAACACACATTTCAAAGTAGAATAACTGGTTGTAGCATTGTTTATTGGAGAAACAAGTATGTGAACTTACCATGTTTCCTAAATAGCTGCACAAATATTATGGTATTTCTAAGATTTAGTAGTCAAAAAATTACATACAACACCTTTAATATTGACTGGCAAATTTTCATGCATGAAATCCAGTCATTTCAATAAGAATCCACGCAATTGGGAATTGGGTGTGAGAACGAAAAATGTTCCCACAGATTGTGCTAACAATCACTTTCTCACTAAATCAACAATCACACTAAATCATCAAGAGTAATTATAATATAATAATTTATGCCTCAGCACTGTAAAACCAAACCTGGCAACCATTGACAACACCTCCCATTACAGCACAATTGGCAAACAAAACCAAGCAAACACACAGGAACATGCCAAAGCCCCCAAAACACTATAGCAACATTTTAACAACCACCAGCAGTCTCCAGAAGATGCATCGCTATGCTTCAACAATCACCCAGAACACCTTAGCAGCAATATTGTATTATGTGCTCACATGTAGTAACACCCTGGTAACCACCAACTACAGCCTAGCAATTGCACTGCAGTACCCTAACAACCACAACCAAGCAACCACATAGTGATGTGCTATAAACTAAATGTTGAAAATCACCCATAACACCCTAACAACATCTTAACAACCACCAGCACCCTCCAGAAACTGCATTGCAATGCTCTAACGAGCACCCAGAACACCTTAGCAACAGTACTGCAAAGTGCTAATAATTACTCAAGACACTTAGCAACCACATACATAGTAACACCCTGGTAAACACAAAGATCACCCTAACAATTGCACTGCAATGCCCTAACAATCACAACAAAGCAACCACATAGCAACATGCTGAGCACCCTAGCAACATATTAATAACCACCAATACCCATTGAAATTGCATAGCAACACCCTAATAACAACTCAGATCTCTAGCAACAGTATTGCAATGTGTTAAGAAATAGCAATGTGCTAACAACTACTCAGGACACCTTAGCAGCTACACAGTAACAACCCAGTAACCATCTCCAACACCTTAGCAATTGCAATGCAGTGCCCTAACAACCACAACCAAGCAACCTGAAAAACAACCACAACACCCTAACAACATCTTAACACAATTGCAATGTTATGTCCTAACAACCAAAACCAATCAACTACATAGCAACATAATGAAAATCACCCAGAGCACCCTAGCAACATCCCAACAACCACCAGTACCCCTAGAAATTGCATGGCAACACCTTTATACCACCCAATACACCTCATCTATAATACTGCAATGTGCTATGAATCACCTTAACAACAGAGAAGCAATGTAATGTCATGGCAATGACCCCCTCACCCTAGCAGAAGCATTGCATTGTAGCAATGTGATGGCAATCCTTCAGAAAGCCCTAGCAACATCCTAACAACCACCAGAACACTTCATAAACTGTATAGCAACACTCTGATAATGGCCCACAACACCCTAGCAACCGCTCAGAACACCTTAGCAGCTGCATAGCCCTGACAACAAACCACAACACCCCATACCACTCAGAACACCTTAGCAACCAATACACTTCATCTACAGCATTGCAGTGTTCTATAAATCACTCAGAACACCTTAGCAACAGAGGAGCAGTGTAATGCCATGGCGATGAGCCCCTAGCAACAGTACTACAATGTAACAATGTGATGGCAATACCTCAGAAACTCCTAGCAACATCCTAACAACCACCAGAACACTTCATATACTGCATAGCAACGCCCTGGTAATGACTCACAACACTCTACTGTAGCAACACTCTGATAATGGCCCACAACACCCTAGCAACCGCTCAGAACACCTTAGCAGCTGCATAGCCCTGACAACAAACTACAACACCCTAGCAACCACTCAGAACACGTTAGCAGCTGCATAGCCCTGACAACAAACCACAACACCCTAGCAACCGCTCAGAACACCTTAGCAGCTGCACAGCCCTGACAACAAACCACAACACCCTAGCAACCACTCAGAACACCTTAGCAACGACCCAAAACACCCTCACATCATGACGGTGAGTTTTGCACAGGCATGCATTCTGATTTTCTTGAGAAAATGCAAAAATCTTGTCTTTACAGTTGTTGTGCAATAGAGCTACAGTATATTATGATCATACTGCCCATCGCCAGAGTTATAAAAGCAACCGAGTGAGAATAATGGTTATGCAGGATCAACAGTTCAAATCTTTCAGCAAAGCGTATTCCTTGCAATTTACTCCTTAAGGCTTTAATCCATGAAGGTATTAGCTCAGCCAGTGGACTGAGACGTTATACGATGGGAGAAAAGACCATCAAGACAAAACTGCATTCAATTGAGTCTTAATGCTGTAATAATCCTGACTGTTGTACCACAAGCCATATGGTGCAAAGCCTTTTGAGCTTTAGCTCTTACTGTATAATATCAAACAGACTTTCACTCAGCAATGTCATTTTACATAATACAGTATGTTCTATAAATACAGTATGACTTTTCATATTTTAAAAAAGAAGTCTGTTAAGTGGTTTGATAGGTGAATGCAGTTGTTATTTAACTTTTAAATTCCATTTCCATGACTTGTGAGAGTTGCATGACGCATAGTTCATGTCACAAAATAGACTAAACTAGGTCTCGGGGCCTGTTAAGACCATTAGACTGACGAATGACAAATGACAATCACAATTAAGTAACCCTAAAAAAATCCCTTTTAAATGGACAAAGCCATTAGATGACTAGATGCTCCTAGCCGGGGAAATTACACCATGTTCGTCTGTGCTTTTTTTTTATGTCTTATGTATCATCTCCATCCTTATAGGCACCGTTCTTTAAAAGTCATTTGCCAAACAAAAACAGCTTGACGCAAGGCAACACAACATATCCTGCCGCACTGTTAATTGGTTTTTCCATTGGGCCCCCACATAAAGTCATGTCTGCCATCTTCTGGCACACTGAAGAAAAACGTGTTTGGAAACTCCACAATGAGATTAAATAAAGAAAGAGTTTGTGTTTGCTGCTTCCCAGATGTTTCTCCTCAGTAAAAAGACCCAAACAAATGTCTCTAGATTTCCCAAAGAGATCTCAAAATGTGCATAGGTCTGCCAAGATATAAAAACCTGCAATCAAAACTCAATATAAACTCAAAAATGTCTCATCAAATTCTTTAAAGATAGAATTATATGCATGCTTACTGTACAACAACAACTGTCCCATTTATTTCTTGTCTTTCATCCCCTTTCCAAGCAACTCAACTGCTCATCTACAAATGTTATTCAAAGATACAGAATCAAAAGCCTTTCAAGTACCAACTCCATTTGTGTAACATTCCTTTAATTTTCCTCAAATCTATTTATTTCTTCTTTAGGGGTGTCACAGGAACATTTCATGTTGGTTAGATCATGCTTTGGCTTTGTGGGTGGGAAACTTGGCACAGTCTTCAAAAGAATTGCAGGCACAGTTGTGTCTCATTGAAAGTCACAAAAAAGAGACCACAATTGTATTGTCATGTTAGGAATATGGCAGCAAATGCAGTTAAAGTGACATAATTGTTTAAAATTCGTCAGGATGCTAAGCTGGATTTGAAATTCAGTGGCAGTAAAGGCATCATGTCCAACACACTCTCATGGCAATCTGAAACCATTTTACATTTTGGCAAATTGATCCCAAATTTGTATGAATTCATACAAATCTCATTCCTCTGCCTACGCCCCACTGAGGGTCATGTTTAGGACTGGGCCTTCATTCTTGCTTTTCTTAGTTTTTCAAGTATTCTTACATTTTAATTTTATAACTTTCGGGCAGCATTCAGCACAAATGAAAGAGCACAAAATGATGACGTGCAAATGAATGCAATAGATCACTCTATCTTACGTAATCTGCAGGCAGCACAAAAAAGCGTTGATCAATGAGGCTTCAGAAAGAACCACCATGCAATCAAGATAACACCAACACTTGCTATCTTCTTCTTTAAAATGTTTTGTTTTTTTAGAAAATATTTTAAAACTTTAAAATAATTGCATTTGGTAACATTCTTACAAACTTCTTGGAATTTAACTTAAGACGCAAACTTCTTTCTTAAGAAGATTTTCATGAATCCAGTCCCAGAAAGGTTTAATTGTTAACCAGCAAATTTCAGTCTCACTCGTTCTGTTCCCAAATAATGCCACCCAGTCGGCAAAATAAAACCTCAAACTTTATGTGAACAAGTACCATTCAGAATCTAGACCCAGGAAACATCATGCTAATGATCTCTCTTTGAGTCCAACATAAAACAGGAAACTGATTCCATATCTGGAACCTTTTTGTTAAGACATCCTCCTTGTATTTAATGACTTTATATTTATGATCGTGGACAGTTAATGTGTCTTGCCACAGTCGATTAATAATCAAACAATGGGCCTATATTGCTAGCAAATGTCAAGCCTTTGGTGAGCTCCCTTTAGCCTTGTGTGTTGAGGTTGAAAATTTCACTCCAGGATGCTTTCTGGAGACCGCTTCTATTGAAATAATATTTGAACAGTAGTTTAAGATGAGAGCAACGCCATTCTTCATTTCAGGTTGTACCCACGAAAATGCAGCATTGGCTTTTCCTCTAAGGAGATAGCGTGCAGAGCGCTAGGCCCACGAGATCAGTGTGTTCTTTGGTTAGCATGGGGTTTTATAGGTTGGTCTTGCTGTGGAACATCCTAATACTCTGTTAAAAGATAGAGGAAATGTACAGTTAATGCTCAAGGATTAAAGGGGTCATATGATGCGATTTAAATTTTTCCTTTCTCTTTGGAGCGTTACAAGCTCTTGGTGCATAAAGAAGATCTGTAAAGTTGCAAAGACTAAAGTCTCAAATCCAAAGAGATATTCTTTATAAAAGTTAAGAGTCAGCCACGCCTACCTAAAACGGCTCATTCTAACACGCCCCCACATATCTACCTCACTATGTGGGAAGATTTGCATAACGCCGCCCAAATGTTCCCGCAAAGAAAGAAGGCGTAACTTTTATTCTCACTGTAGTATTGTTGCCGCTGCCGCCATGTCCTGAAGACGCTGTGTGCTTCGTTGTGAAAGCGAAACTACTTTGTTTGGTCTTCACAAAGAGGACAATATCCGCTTCGTCATGCCTAAAGCTGATCCGTGCTGGTCGCTGAGGGAATACATCAACTTAGTGCTGTGGATCGCTGGATCGGCTTTCACCGTGGACGAAGCCCGGGGTCGTCACATGTGCTTGCCGCTCCTTCGTCGGATCAGCCGGCCGCGCCGTTCTCAACCCCGCCGCCTCTGCTCACGCTAAGCCGGGGCTTCCGCTCACGCTAGGCCGCTGTGTTTAATAATGTGTTTTTTAAACTTTAAACCGCATAAACACATTTCATTACATCTTTTTAGCAGCATCATATGACCCCTTTAAGTAATTAAATATTTGACATTCTAGTCCTCGGAAATATCAAGAAGCCTGCTGTTCCTTTGAACTGTTAACAGGTATGTACCTTAAGAAGCACATCATTTTTTGGAAGTGTGTTGAAGAAAGCAATGAAACCCTAAAGTGCTGAAGAAACTTCTTTGTATTATTTTTGATGTTCCTTTTGGTGACACTAGAGGTGCAATTATACACTGTTTAGGGAATATTCTTTTCAGCCACAACATTTACAACACTGACAAGTTGAATAACATTGATTATAACATTACAATGGCACATATCAAGAGATGGGATATATTAGGCAGCAAGGGAACAGTCTGTTCTTGAATTTCATGTGTTGGAAGCCACAAAAAATGGGCAAGCGAAAAGATCTGAGTGACTTTGACTAGTGCCAATGAGTGATGGCAGGACGACTGGGTTATAGCATCTCCAAAACATCTAGTCCCATGGGGTATTCCTGGTATGCAGTGGTTAGTACCTACCACAAATGGTACAAGCAAGGACGACCGATGAACCGGCAACAGGATCATAGGCGCAAAGGCTAGTCCATTTGGTCAGATCACACAGAAGAGCTACTGGAGCTCAAACTGATGAAACACTTAATACTGGCCATGACAAAAAGTGTCAGAAGAAAGATACCGCTTTTCCACCGGGGCCGTTGCCGGAGCCAGAGCCAGAGCCAGAGCCCAGTTGGGAACCGGGCTGCGCTTTTCCACTCAAAAAAATTCTGGGCCAGTGCCCAGATCCTGGTTCCGAACCGGCCCCGAAATCTTGTTGGTTTCAAACAAAGGGAACCTATGACGTCAGCAGGTGGAGTTTCCACTACAGACTGCAGTTTGAAAGGCACCATTTTTAAAAGCCGTCGGAGTTCAGGTAAATTACCAACATTAACAACAACAATTAAATATGTCAGTTCAGCAGTGGTCGGCAGAAGAGACCAACGCTGTCCTTCCACAAGAGATAACAAGTGATTCCAGTCATATGTTGGTGACATAGAGGTTTCTGCTCCCTGCCAGTGGCCGAGCACTGGCACCAGCCCCAGTGGAAAAGTGGTAAGTGTGAATTGCAGTTCGCTGCATATGAGGTTGCGCAGCCACAGATGGGTCAATGATGACCCTGAAAGCACCTATTATGGATACATCAGCATCAGAACAAGACCGTGTAAGAAGAATGGAAGAAGGTTGCCTGGTCTGATGAATTCCGTTTTCTTTTAGATCAGGTGGATGGTGGGTGAGTGTGCATCGTTTACCTGGGGAAGAGATGGCAGCAGGATGACTATGGGAAGAAGGCAGGTCAGCAGAGGCAGTGTTATGCTCTGTAAGTGGGCAGATCTTTGGCTAAATGTTTATAATATGCATAGGTTCGTATGCATCTTAATGTTTTGAAAGCATTGTTAGCATGAGCTGAACCTGTTTTTTTGTTTTTGTTTTTTTTTTTACATAAAGGACAATGTACTCTTTGGCAAAGTGATATTTTAAGCCACCTTGTTACCTCATGAGAGTGTGCTTGCATCACTTGATCTGAATTAATTTGTAATTGAGAATAAAAGATCTTGATCCCTTTATAAAACGCTGTCTGTAGATTTGCAGTCTACGCAATTCAGTTAGTGGTATGTTTCATAACCAGATAAGAATTACCTCATTAAATCAACCTGTTAGACACTTGTCCTGATAGCACCTTTAGAATGAACAACATCTTGTCTCATTCCGTCTTTTGTAGTTCTGTGGGGCATATGAAAGCTGTAAACATCTGTCAAACAGATTATCTTGAATACAGAAGGGTGATTCTTCCAAACTCCTTAAGGTAATTACTATCAGTATAACACTACAGCTACTTGGGACCGGTGGCACAGGAATCCAACAGTAGGCTAATATAATGGTGCAATCAGAGCTTTCAAGGAATTTGAAAGGTAATTAAGATGACAGATTGAACAGTTTTCCTTTCAGCAGATAAATGCCGCTTTCTTGTCAATACCTGCCTAGGCTGAGGACTGTCAGTGCCCGAGGAAGAGATACGACAACCAGCCCTACTGTTGATATATCTGGAGTTCTCTTTTGTAGATTTCTTAAATCAGAGCTGGAGTTAGGGTTAAAAGAATATACTTAAGTGCAAACTGAATGTTAACTGCAATTAAATGAATATGGTATATTAAATGCAATTAATTGATCCGTATTGTGCTTTATTTGACCCACTTAAGTAGGACCTAAGTACATCTACATTTCATAATTGTTCTTCTATTGTTTGTGAAATATGGTTAAAGCTACTGACAATTGTTGGTAACCCTTACGAAGGAAAACCATGGTTAATTTGTGGTTACCATGGTTTAACTGTAGTAACCATGTTTTTTTGTTGTTGTAGTAAAACCATGGTTAATTTTCGTAAGGGAAACTAAAATATATTACCGTATTGAAATGTAACGTTAATGTAACGTTATTTTAATATATTTGTAATTCCACATTTGTAATGATGAAGCTGCAATTTAGTACATTTTAAATATATTAACTTTAAATCCAATATCAAAAAACACACCACAGTAAAACTACAGTATAATCAAGTAGGCTATTTTACATGTGTTTGACAGTGTCGTCACATTTACCGTTTCTGGACTGAAGTTCGCCCAGGGAAATCAATCATTCCAATAATAATCCGTTTGAAAGTTTCGCGTGAGGATTAATTGTTCTTCACGCAGATTTCGCTAATTTTAAAGTTTGTAACGTGAATTCGCCTCTCTAACCATTAACAATTGCTTTACTTGAAAGTCACTTCTGTGTGAGCTGTGCTTTATACTGTACACCGCTGCGCTACTGAAAAGACAACGGACACTTTTTGCCGCGAAAATACCCTGACTTCACGCACACGTCAAAATAAAAGTTGTTAAAGGGGTCATATGATGCGATTTAAATTTTTCCTTTCTCTTTGAAGTGTTACAAGCTCTTGGTGCATAAAGAAGCCAATAAAAAAAAAAAAGATTGAAAAGACATCATTTAAAGTAAAACTTAATTTGACATTTTTACAAAGTGCCCTTTTGAAAGTGTATATAAGTAGGAAAAAGTGTGTTTTTTAAAATATTCTTTTGACATCTGTGCACATTCGGTTCCTTTTCACAAGGGGTCAGTCAATTATGGTTCCATTTCATTTAAGATTCTGCTTTAGAGGTAGGCTAAATACCCATAGGCTATTTTCTACTACAGAGGCAATGTTTCTGAGACACCACAAGTACGGGTCTTCATTTTTTTTAACAAAATGTAAATATTCTATAATGTCAATATTCTTTACTAATGTAAATATTCCTAATGAAGTCCTTTTTTAGCTTTCAGCCCAAATGTGCAGCAGGATTGAGAATAATAACTGGATGCATGTGGTCAATTACAAAAATTGACCACAAGATAGCGCCATTACATCTCAAATAATCAAAACATTCCCCTGTCTGAGGAACTTCAGCATGAAAACAGGTTGCCTTTTGCAGCTGGAGTGATACATTGGTGAGTGTCTTTTAACTATTTGGGTGGCAGAAGCATTTCAACTCAAACATTTCTGTCATGCAGCAAATGGCAGTGGCAGGAACAAACTCACATCTGTCTATCCTCTCTAGACGTCATTGTCTACTGAGGGATGATCTCATGGGGGGTCTGTTCAGGAGCAGGTTTAATTAGAAGCGGCTGCAATATTAATGTTTCCCAGAAATACATTTACTATGTGATTTTGTCGTTGAGAGGCTGGCGACATGGCCTAATTTGGCACTGGGTTAGTGAACATGTACAACATCAAACTGCTCGCTCACAGTTACAACCTGAAACTCCTCACTATAAAAAAGTTAAAAGGGACATGTATGATGTAACTTGAGTATGTTATGTCTTCAGCTGCGCTCCTAAGGTACAATTAGAGGACGCTTACGAGGAGCGGAAATTTTACAGACATAGTGTCACTGTTTTGTTTTATCCTTTAATTATTATTATTGTTACAGGCTGCCAGCTAAACTCTTCAAATAGACTATAATCTAATATATACTCTAAATGCAAATGCATTACAACTTAATTGTCACAGTCTTCAGCGGGGGTGCCCAGGAGGGCCACCAGATGTCACTGTTTTCTGTGAGCGCATGGCTTGTGTTGTGTTTGTCTGGTGCCATGTACTCTCTCCTGTCTATTGTCTTGCCCCGCCCATCCTAGCCTGCCTGTCTGTTTTTCCCCCTCGGGGTTGTTTTAGTTTGTTTTTGTTTCATTTTATTATTAAAAGAAAGAACCATTCATCCTGCACTTAAGTCCTCGCTTCATCTCTCCACATGCACCGTGACAGAAATAATATTAATAATAACTCTATATATATATATATGTGTGTGTGTGTGTGTGTCTATTTTAATTATTTTAACTGTGTTGTAATGTTTAAATATTGTTTTTAAATGTAAAAGTAAAAAAACTTATTAAAATGTCTAAATAATTAAAATATTTTTTTAAATAATTATTATCATTTTTTTTTTTATTATTATTGCGTTGCAAGGGTGCTCTAAGATTTTTCTAGTTGCTAAGGTGTTCTGAGACTTTTCTAGTCAGTTGCTGTGAAGTTTCTAGGGTGTTGTGGGAAGTTGTCAGGGCTATGAAGTTCCTCTGCTTTTTGGATAGTTGCCAGTGCAGTCTTAAGCAGTTTCTATGGTGTTCTGAGAGGTTTCTAATATCTTGCTATGAAGTTGCCATGATATTGTGGGTAATTGGATGTTGGCATTTGCTATGGTGTTGCCAGGGCATGGCTATGTGGTTGCTAGCATGTCCTGAGTGCTTCCCAGCATGTAGTTGGACAGTTCCTATGGTGTCGCGGATGATTACTAGAGTGTAGTCTATGATTGCTAAGTGTCTACTGTATAGCTAAGGTTGTTCGGGTGTTGTGGGTAGTTCCAGGTTGTTGCTATGTGCTTGCAATGGTGTTGCCAGGGTGTTGGCTCTGATGTTGCCTCTACCACCTGAACCGTGGCGCACACCAAACAACTTCACGTCACTTCACTTTACGTCCTGTTTTTGGTTCGTTTTGATGACTTTGGTCCATGCTGCATTCATATTTCAATCAAACCCCACCAGATTTTGTTGTGTTACAGCTTGTTGACGTTGTGTTGAGCTAATTCCATTGTGTTGCAGCTTGTTTCCGTTGTGTTGTAGTAATTTTGTTGTGTTGCGGTTTGTTTCCATTGTGTTGTGCTAATTGCGTTGTGTTGCGGCTTGTTTCCATTGTGTTGTGCTAATGTCATTGCGTTGCGGCTTGTTTCCATTGTGTTTTGCTAATTCCATTGAGTTACGGCTTGTTTCCATTGTGTTGTGCTAATTCCATTGAGTTGCAGCTTGTGTCCATTGTGTTGTGTTAATTTTGTTATATTGTGCTTGTTTCTGTTGTGTTATGGTAATTTCGTTGTGTTGCGGCTTTTTTACATTGTGTTCTGCTAATTCCATTGAGTTGTGGCTTGTTTCCGGTTTGTTGTGCTATTTCGATGTGTTGCAGCTTGTTTCCATTGTGTTGTGCTAATTTTGTTGTGTTCCGACTTGTTTCCATTGTGTTGTGCTAATTCCATTGAGTTGCAGCTTGTGTCCATTGTGTTGTGTTAATTTTGTTATATTGTGCTTGTTTCTGTTGTGTTATGGTAATTTCGTTGTGTTGCGGCTTTTTTACATTGTGTTCTGCTAATTCCATTGAGTTGTGGCTTGTTTCCGGTTTGTTGTGCTATTTCGATGTGTTGCAGCTTGTTTCCATTGTGTTGTGCTAATTTTGTTGTGTTGTGGCTTGTTTACGTTGTGTTTCAGCTTGTTTCTGTTTAGGGCTGCACGATTAATCAAAATTAAACAGCAGTCACGTTTAGGCAAAAGCTGCGATTGTCATGCGTATCTTTCAGTGAAGCACGGTTTTGTGATCAGTAGTAAATCTCCATCCATAGGCCAGAGGGCGCTCTCGCACTGAAACGCCTAATGTGCCCCACAGAAGAAAGGTAATGCACGTCGTTCCAGGAAACAGAAGATTGAACTGCTTTCATTGATTCAGCGTGACCAATAAACACAGGACTACGACAATATGATTTATCTGAGTTCTTCTTATGATAATTTTCATTATAATAAAGATGTTTGACGCATGTTGCTTTTTTCAAATGCACATTATAAACTACTCAAACTCTAGTGATGGGAAGTTCGGATCATTTTACCGACTCGGACCTTTATAGGCCAGAGGGCGCTCTCGCACTGAAACGCCTAATGTGCCCCACAGAAGAAAGGTAATGCACGTCGTTCCAGGAAACAGAAGATTGAACTGCTTTCATTGATTCAGCGTGACTAATAAACACAGGACTACGACAATATGATTTATCTGAGTTCTTCTTATGATAATTTTCATTATAATAAAGATGTTTGACGCATGTTGCTTTTTTCAAATGCACATTATAAACTACTCAAACTCTAGTGATGGGAAGTTCGGATCATTTTACCGACTCGGACCTTTGAGTCTCGTTCAGCAAAAATCTTTTTTAGAGTCATTTAGTTCATTTTAGCTAAATATAATTAAAATGTTACGTGTTACTTCCCTAACATGTCTACGCAAACTTACGCAAACGTTGATCACAGTACAAACAATTCAAAACTATAATGCTATAAGAAACAGAAAAGATTAATTCATTGTTTACCTGGGTCTTCAGTCTATGATTAGCTCACCTCACCTCATCTGACAAGTCTTCGGGTTTGAGTCGTTCGTTCATCACGTGACAGCCCCATAAACTTTAGCCAATGCAGTCTGAGACGGAAAGAGAATTGATCAGTTCATCTCTCGAGTCTTTCGAATAGTTCGTACTTTTGTCAAGTGACATGACAGCATTGGATAGAGAAATTAGTTATGGGTCTGTCACATGATGAACGAACGACTCGGAAAACCCGAAGACTTGAGAGATGAACTAATCAATTCTCTTTCCGGCTCAGACTGCATTGGCTAAGCTTATGGGGCTGTCACGTGGTGAACGAACGACTCGAAAAACCCGAAGACTTCAGAGATGAACTAATCAATTCTCTTTCTGGCTCAGACTGCTGAATCGTTCAAGAACGACTCATCACCATCAAACTCGCTGGATAAAGGCTCGATGGTATACAGAAGCGGGTTCAGATGGAGCAGCATTTACTACACAGAGCTGTAGTTCATTGAAAAGCTACGCAAACTGCTCTCATAATCGTAAAACGATTTCATCGATTTCATTATTGCGCAATTAAATCGGTCTACGATTATGAAAGCGGTTTTGCGTAGCTTGTCAGTGAACTACGGCTTCATTGTTAGTTTCCAGCCACAGCGGTATCCCTTCTATCCACAACCCTGGAACAACGTGCATTACCTTTCTTCTCGACTCGTTCTTCCAGAGTCACATTAAAGATTCATTCAAAATGAAAATGAATGAATCGTTCAAGAACGACTCATCACTATCAAACTCGCTGGATAAAGGCTCGATGGTATACAGAAGCGGGTTCAGATGGAGCAGCATTTACTACACAGAGCTGTAGTTCATTGAAAAGCTACGCAAACTGCTCTCATAATCGTAAAACGATTTAATCGATTTCATTATTGCGCAATTAAATCGGTCTACGATTATGAAAGCGGTTTTGCGTAGCTTGTCAGTGAACTACGGCTTAATTGTTAGTTTCCAGCCACAGCGGTATCCCTTCTATCCACAACCCTGGAACAACGTGCATTACCTTTCTTCTGCGGGGCATATTTGGAGTTTCAGCTCAAGAGCGCCCTCTGGCCTATGGATGGAGATTTACTACTGATCACAGAACCATGCTTCCCTGAAAGTTACGCATGACAATCGCATTTGATTAATCGTGCAGCCCTATTTCCGTTGTGTTGTGCTAATTTCATTGTGTTGCGGCTTTTGTCTGTTGTGTTGTGCTAATTTCATTGGGCTTCAAAGGGCTTGTTTCCGTTGTGTTGTGGAGATTTCATTGTGTTGTGCACTATTGGTCCACCGTACTAAAGAGATACAACAGCAACAAATAGCAGCGACTGCAACAACAACCGATGGCCACATTGACAAGCACTTGTGTGAAGGGTTTATGAGATAGCAGCAGCTTTAGATTAAAAGAGTACAAAGACATTCTTGTCGGTCATCATAACTTATGGAGAAAAATAGCGCAGATGCTAGAGAAAGATGAAACTTGTCATGTGTCAACGACCTGCATTCACACACTCTGTCAAATGGAGAAAACTTTAAAAGGCTATAGATTTCAACTATACGCATACACTAGTGTACACGTACAAAAAACTAAGTATACTTTGGGCTTAAGAAAACTAGGAAATGTATAATTTTCGTTTTTGGTCTGGACCAAAAGAACGAAGAAAACTGAACTATGAGTGAGTGTAAACACCCTGAGTCATTTCTATTCTGATGCTGTAGTTTAGGCTTTTTGATTTTGTGATGCATTTTATTTATAGGCTGAAAACAAAGCTTTTTTATTACTGTGATGTTCACAGTTAACTAAAGTAGTTTTAGTGGTGAACCTCCTGACATTGCAGATTTAAAGGACTTTGACCTGTCATATTATATATTGCACTATTACCTTCAATCATAGAGCATGCCAATAAAAACATTACTGTTATCGTGCTGCGGTGTAGCTTTTCTGTCATGTTAGGACGTGATTTTTATTTTACTTGAGTGGCAACATATATTTCAAAAGGAACATAATTATATCTTTTGAGTTCTATGATGAATGTCTAACTTTGAAATATGTCAAGAACTCCCATATTTATTTGCATTTCTATTTAAATATAAGGGCAAAACACTTATTATATACTGTAGTTCTCTGTCCAATAGTCTTACCCCTCAAAACATCTAGTCATTAGTCCATCGTATAAGTCATTACATGCAAAATGGTTGATCTAGTTGTCATAAACTGTCAAGCATATTTTCTACACATTTCTATTAGACTTTTTGTAAATTTGCCATGAATTGTGCAGGTGAATCTTGACTTTCAGAGATTAAGGATCAGGGTCATTAGTCCATCGTATAAGTCATTACATGCAAAATGGTTGATCTAGTTGTCATAAACTGTCAAGCATATTTTCTACACATTTCTATTAGTCTTTTTGTAAATTTGCCATGAATTGTGCAGGTGAATCTTGACTTTCATGAAGAGAATGTAGATCAACCAATGATAAACTAGTTCTCTGAAATTCCTCATACAGTGCTGCATGCAAAAGCAAAGTTCTGCCTAAGGGGTGTTTCCTGTGTTTGCCTTTCTAATTTTGTATTTTCGCCTTTGTGCCTATATTTCTTTTTCTATATCACAACGACGTTGTAATGTGTTTGTTGTTGTTTGTTGTTGTCAGACCACTAGTAAAAGTGTAACTGTGAATCCTATCCAGTCTCTTTAAATGACTATTCCACATACAGTAATGTGTACATTTGTATGTTTGAAATGGATATATGGCATACATAAGAAGTGCAGCCTTCTGCATTTCAATACAGTAACTGTGAATGAGAAAAACTGTAATATATAATATACATTTTTACACATCCTGGCTTTTAATCATGCCCCCAAAGCATAGATGTGTAAGACTAGGACTATTGTTTCTGTTTTCCCAAAACTGCTAGTGTTAAACATAATTAGAGCTTTCCAAAGAAGCATTCATTATCCGCTCCCTCCAGCTGGTTTCCCCAAGACTTATTGCCATCTGTGGAAAGGTCAGCTCACTCGTGTCTTCTTTACTCGTAGCTGCCACTTAAACACTCTCTTATGCTTTCTGTCTTTAAGTAACTCTCATATATATCACATTACACATGCAGCATTGCCATAAATGTTGTACCTGATGGCTAAATGTACTGTAATCATTAAAAGCCATTTATCAGCAAAAGGGAGAGGACTATATAACAGTTTCATGTGGGATCCCTGACTGACATAAAAATGATTAACCAAAGTTCCCCAATAACAGTTTAGATTTAATTACTTTAAAAGTGTACACATCTTAATCATTATCCACAAGAGTTTTAAAAATATTTTTATCAAATATCATGAATTGTTAATTAATAATTAGCATTACATTTTTGAAGAGTCGCACCAAATAATGTTTTACAACTAAATGCATGAATCACTATCTCAAGATCAGCAACAGACAAAAAAAAAGATTTCATTTTTGCAATAGTCCTCAACTGAAAAAAGCAACTTTTCACCACACATTTAACCCTTGTGAGGTGTTCATATTTTTGTTACTCAGACAGTGTTTGTGGGTTTGGTGAACCCGCTGCAGTTTTGGGTTTTTAATTCAACACAATCAAAAATTATATGTTAAAATGCTCAACAGATGTTTACTTCATCCCAATTACAAGCAATATAAACAGCATATATGGTCAAAATGTGCCCTTTACCTTTGTTAGATCACATTTATGAATTAAAGTGCTACAAACTTGTGCGGAAATGGCAGGGGCAGAAACACAAAACTCACACTTACACTCACATTCTTACAGACTCTCTCTCTCTCTCTCACTCACACACACACACACACACACACACACACAAACAAACAAACAAACAAACAAACAAACAAACACACACATACTAATAGCAGGCCCAGACAATAGGAGGACAGAGTGAAGGTACACAGGGCCTAAAATTTCCACTCTTTTATTAGCCCCGGGTCCAGTGGACCCGAACATCCTGTATGTAATATAAGTGTGTAGGGGGTTGTACAGTGTGTGGTCATTTAAAATTTGCTCTGATATATGTTCTTCACAGAAAATGAGCCAAGGCCAATGAGTCTGAGTTTGAAAAAATAATTAATAGTATAATTTTTCTTTTGATAAAAAGTGAAAACGGCTCCCACAGACCCGAACACCATATAAGGGTTAATCTGATCCTCATATGTTAGTGCTGAGTCAAAGATTACACCCAGATTCCTTATCGAGGACCGCACATTCGTTGGCCATGGACCTAAAACATCTTTTATGTCACTGTCAACCTGATTTGGCCCAGAAATGATAACTTTAAATAATCGCATTTAGCTGGAGACGATTTTGCTCTAACCAGTACTTCAACTTCTTAAAGGTGCAATAGGTGATTGTCTTCAGAAACATTTTTTGTTATGCTGGTATCACATCCCGATAGCAATCATTAAGTTAAGTGTTCTAAATGTATTTATATGTATTTATATATTCTGTGGAAGGCGTAGGACCAAGAAATGTTCGTCCAATCAAAATGCTCGTTCTGAGCATTTTGATTGACTTTCCTACCTGCCTGTCAACATATGTATTTGCATACACCTCTGCGCACCCTGTTCGCGCAGACAGGATACGTCATCAGCGCATTCACATGTGCAGACAGCAAGAATGGCAGACAAACATCAACAACCTGATCTTCCTTCCTGGTATTATAGTACTTTACTAACTGTACTATAAAGTTTTCTCACTGGTGAATGACACATGATGTGTTGTAGTAATGTTGTCTCTGGTCGTCTGGTCTGTGTGCGTTTATGCTTTCAGGGGGCGTGGCTTTGGATGGCGATTTGCAGGGAGGGTGGGACGTTCGCTTTCAGTGCTATTAGGCTAAAGTTATCATTTTCCAAGATATCCTACTGTACCTTTAAGACATAGTAACAAAGCTGAATGAAAAGTTGGTCCTCCAGGATTAATTGGCAAGTAAATTTGAATATCATCAGCATAAAGATGATACAACATACAATGTTTTTTTTTTTTTAAACAAGATCTAAGGGCAAGAATTAAGAAAACCGAATAGGCCCCAAAATCAAACTCTGAGGAACACCACAGTCAAATAGAAACTATGGATGAAGAGAATTCCCCAACTCGCAATGAAAAGGATATTTCCTTCAAATAAGAAGACATCCTTTTTAAAACAGTCCCTCTCAAACCTACAACATCCTCTAAACGCTCAATATTTGAGTAAAAAATCATTGGTAACCCGTAATAAAGCTGAGTCGGTGCTATGTCCTGCCCTAAATCCAGACTGGAAAACGTCTAGCACATAATTTTTAGCCAAAAAAGTTCTAAACTGTGTTAGAACCACTTTCTTTAAAGGGGTCATATGATGCTGCTAAAAAGAACATTATTTTGTGTATTTGGTGTAATGAAATGTGTTTATGCGGTTTAAGGTTCAAAAACCACATTATTTTCCACATACTGTACATTATTGTTTCTCCTCTATGCCCCGCCTTTCTGAAACGCGTCGATTTTTACAAAACTAATCGTTCGAACGAGCCGTTTTAGGTAGGCGTGGCTGACTCTTAACTTAAAAAAGTTAACTATAAAGTATAAAGATAACTAATAACTATAAAGAATATCTCTTTGGATTTGAGACTTTAGTCTTTGCAACTGTACAGATCTTCTTTATGCACCAAGAGCTTGTAACACTCCAAAGAGAAAGGAAAAATTTAAATCACATCATATGACCCCTTTAATATTTTCGAAATACAAGGCAGCTTTGAAATTGCTGATAATCTGTGAAATCCAGAGGATCCAAAGCAAACTTCTTGAGAAGAGGCTGAACAACCACTTGCTTAAGACATGATAAAAAATATCTGTAGAAAGACTCCAGTTCACAATTGATGTAATACTCAGTCCAATAAAATAAGCTGTCTCACCAAGCAAACCTGAGGGCAAAACATCCCAACTGGAAGCTGAATGTTTCAAGTAGATGAAACCAGATCAAACTCATCAAAGTGTTGACACTGAAAAAATCCACTCCTACCTTTCCATCTTAGTCACAAAACATTGACCTAATGTCTTTCGTTTTTCTAATGAAAAACACTTAAAAACCTTTCACAACACTCTGTAGATCGAGGTATAGTGAAAACATTTGGATAAAAAAAAAAACTATTATGGTTTTTGGAACTTTTTTTAATTTATTTATTTGAGTGCCACAATATAATATTTGAAAAATAGGCTGCTTTGGCATCCTTAACAGCTTTCTGATATCTAAGTGAATCTCGTAAAATCTGATGAGAGACCAGTAGTGTATTTTTCTTCCAAGTCCATTCTGCCTGCCTACACTGCTAAGAAGACGATTATGTTTATTAAACCAAGGCTGATGATTTCCTTTATGACTCTTAGGGCCAGTTTTACTAAACAGGGCGAGAGCACAATTTCAAAACAGTGCCGACAGGTGTGGAAATTTAGCATAATCACAAATAAAGAATAAATAAATAAAGAAGCCACAGTACGTTGAAAAGAACCAGAGGCCAAAAAATGAAGGGTTGCAAGAAGTTTTGATAGACCTGGTATTGCGTGACTCGTAGTTGAGGGTTCCAAGTCGTCTTTTATTTCCTGAAGTTATTAGAAATGGTTATTAAAAATAATGGTTATTAAAAATAGCATGGCTTGGCAAACGATATGTTCAGATAATGTGTTCTTCTGGCATTCTGAATAAATTAATATGTGTGGAAAAAATCCTCTCCCTTCTACTATGCACTCTCTGTTCTCTGCGGTGCCTCCTAGCATCAACAAATGCAGCCGTTTCAAGCACAAAATAGTTTAAGACATGCTTTTTTGGGCATTAAATAATGGCGCAAATAATTTGTCGAGCACAAACGTTAGTAAATCTCATTGCGTGATTCATTTGAATACTCTTCTCCCATAAATTTTGTGTCTGAAAGGAAACTCCTACAAATGCATATTCAGTAAGGTCAGGCACAAAAATAACTGTGTCCACACCTTTTCAGCGCTAATTCGTCACTGTGCGTCTTTAGTAAATGCTGACAGTACTATTTTAATGCCAAAAGACGGTTTGCGCTGTTAGTAAAACTGTCCCCAAATCTTATAAGGAGCAACAGAGTCCAAGACTTCAGAGCAAACAGAGTTAAAAACAGTAAGTAACTCATCTGGATCAGCTGTGGGAGGTGCAAACTCCAACCATGATACACCAGGTACTAAAGATCTTACCAAAAGCCTGGGGGGTTTAAGGAGTAGGCTAATTGCACAGAAACAAACATAAGAGAACTGACTCACCCTCATATTATTCAGCACATGTACACTGAAAATAACAGGCATATGCTCAGAAATGCAAAAGGTATTAACAACAACATCACAAATTGAACATACAAATTTGAACTAGCATAGGGGGGGAAAACAAGGTCCAAAGTATGTCCTTTTTCATGAGTAGGGCCTGAGACATCCTGGATAAAATTAATTCTGTTAAGACTTAAGTCCATCAAAGGAGGGAAGACGGAATAAGAGGGAATTACCTACTCATCCCATAAAGCACTGAATCATAAACATAACTTAATCAAAAATATAAAACAATTTACTTGATTATAAGTCTTTCTTTATATTTCATGAAAGTATCCATGTCCAAAAAAAAGGGATTTTTTTTTTTTTTTTTTTTAGAAATGTACTTTTTGTATTCATGTTGGTTTCATATGTATATGTATATGATTTTGAAAAGTTTATTTTAAAATACTCTAAAAATGTCATACGGGTGTAACCATCCAGTAAAAAGGTGTTTATTTGCATCTTAAGTACATGTACTTTAATACATAATACTGTCTAGTTGTAAAGTAAAGTAAAATAAATAAATATCATTAGGTTTTTGGGGAGTTGTACCACATGACATTTTACTGGACTAACCTTGCCTTGTCATAAAAAGGTTAAATCTGATAAGTTAAGAGACTTATTTACCTGTTTTATTTGTTATTAATTTCCTGCATATTGGTTGCATCACATGACCTTGCTTTGATCAATATTAATAAGGTTTTCCTCTGAAGAATTAAATTAACATTTTTAATGAGGCTTTTTTTTAATTAATATTATTTCAGGATAGTTGTATCACCATTTTCCAAAAATTCTCTCCAAAAACAATAGCAAAATTCATTTTAATTCAGGAATTAGAAACATGCTCATCACAGACGAAATGTATTTAAGTCGTTGTACATGTGAAGTGCATTTAAGTGCAATATTGTAGTTCCAGAGCCAAAGCAAAGATCCAGGAACATGTTCTACCTTGCAAAATCATAGTCACCCTAAAAGCCAATGGAAACAAACAATCACTGTGTTTTATTCCACTGAAGTAGCATTATGTTTATATCCATAATTATGCCAGGAACTGGTTCAACTGTCTGCATTTGCACATTCATGTATATTTAGCTTAGTGCCTTGGCTTTATTTTGATGGCCCATGTCTGGGTAACACCTGTAGGACAGAGAGCTCCCTACGAAGGATGTTTGTGGATGCAGTCGAGTCTGAGGTTTGCCTTCCTGACTCCAGCACGGCTGCTTATGGAAATAAACATGCGCCTGACCCCCAGGCTTTAGTACTCAGGCACTTGACTCATGCTGTGGTCACTGTTTGACTGCGCAGAAACCAAACACTCAAGCCTGCTGGGTGGCAGTTTGGGCAGCTGTAGATACAGTCAACAGAGTTAAAGGTGGTGCCTTCTCAATGGAAGCCACAAACCTCAAATGTAGCAGAATGTTAGACTTATTGTGTTAATTTTATCTATAAACAGAAGTATAAAAGTTACTGTTAACAAAAGTAAGTCAAAGTCAACATGAGTTAAAAAAGGGACCCTATTTTACTTCTTAGCACACATTTCAAGAGCCCAAAAGGTACATGGTCATAGTGGAAAAAAAAGAGGAAAACTTATATATATGTATATATATATATATATATATATTTTTTTTTTTTATTTTTTCTCTC
>NW_015666542.1:1257500-1294703 GCF_001515625.1 Sinocyclocheilus rhinocerous
TTTATTTATTCTCTCACAAAACTTTTAGGCATTCTCCCAGAGAAACTTAGCATTCCCTTGCAAAAAAAAAATGTAAACCTGTGCAATAATAATAATATGAGGTAAGAGAGAGAGAGAGAAAAAAAACTATGTTTCACTATGTTTCTCATAGTATGCAAAAGTTTTGCGAAAGAATGTAAAGTTTCTTGCATAAACATGACACTTTTAAAAGGGTCATCGGATGCCCATTTTCCACAAGTTGATATGATTCTTTAGGGTCTTAATGAAAAGTCTGTAACATACTTTGGTTAAAATTTCTCAATGGTAGTGTAAAATAACACCCTTTTTACCTTGCCAAAAACAGCTCTGCACACAGCAACCCGTTTTGTTGCATGTCTCTTTAAATGCTAATGAGCTGTGCTCGCCCCGCCACTCTCTTCCGTGGGGTGACGAGCCATTCTCATGAGCCTGTTTACTTTAGCCACATCTAGCTGCGGAACTTGCTAACTAGCACATTATTAGGAAAAGCGATTTGCAAAGATTCATAAAAAAAAAAAAAAATAATTATACTCACTTCTTCTGTAGGTGAGGCTGGATCACGAATGATTCGCGCAAACATAGGCGCATTTATGTTTAGATGCATTCCCTTCAAAAACAAAAGTAATCCTCTGCGTCTTCAGCGGCTCAGATGTCGGGAGTAAATGACAACTGCTATGTTCATTATTACATCCAACAACAAAACACCAACATGCAGGGAAGAAGAAAAAAAACAGAATTAAGAAATTATTCCCACGACTTATTTCTTTTCCTCATCTGTGGCCATATTTTACATTGAAAAGTATATTTAAAAGCTTTTTTGAAAATTAAGATGTGTACACTCACACGTACACTCACACACATAAATATGTTATTATTGTTTAATTTACAACACGTGTCACACTTTCACACCACATGGACTTTTGTTTTCAGTCAGTGCCATTTTCTCTTAGTTTGTTGTCTTAGACACTCATTAGTTTCAGCTGTGCACTAATCAATCATGTCATTATCCCTACTACTTAAGTCCTGTTTGAGTTTCACTGTTGGGTTTCATATGTGCAATGTTTGTGTTGCTTGTCTGCTTGTAGTTGGATTTACCCTGTTCAGATTATTAAAGACATGTGTTTCACAACCACATTGTTACAGAAGACCCAACCAAGATTAGATAAATGGTGTGTTTGTTGAAGCATTTTTGTTTGACTTTTTGTGAGTACATGTTTTTGGTTCTTTCTGCACTATGGACCACTTGGCAGCAGTCAAACTGTTATGCCTTGAGCAGAAGGATTGCTCCCTCAAGGAACATTTGGAGGAGTTCCTCAGCCTCGTGCCAGCAACATCGTCACCGGACGACTGCCTCTGTAGCTTCCTGCATCCCGGCCTCAACACTGCCACCAGAGCGCAGCTGTCCAGGGAAGGCCCTCGAGAGAGCTTTGCCGAATACATAGAGTGGGTGCGACGTCTTCTATGATAACACCAGTCGCCAGCCAAGCACCACCAGACTGCGAGGATCTGCAGCTTGAGCCCACCGCAGACATCGAGCCCATCTCTACCGCGACGTGTGAGCTAGCAACATTGGGGGCCTTACCAGGTGTGAGTACCGATTGTGCCTCCTGTCGCAGAGGGAGTGCTGTCGGAGTTTGAGGGAATGGAGTTGAGCCTTGCCCACCCTCCCGTCACTAAGAGTGGGTGATTAATCTCAGCACTGTTAGACAATAGCTGCGCTTCCATTAACCTCTAAATTGCGCAAATTTTGTGAATTGGAAATAAGGCCAATGGAAACACGTCAATTTTGCAAAAACTCCCATATATAGTAATAGTTTATGTTCGCATGAGGTGGTTTTTCAGGCAATTCAAAAAAGAAATATTTTGCAAAACTGATCAAATGATCATTGTTTAATGTACTATAGCCTCCAAGAAACACCTCATACGTGGCCACTCTCAAGAATAAGGGGCTTTCCTTGCTGTTAATGCTTGGATGACGCCTTATTTACACTGCACACGTGTGTGACACATTATGGCTCCGACACAGCCACCGGAGCTGATCGCGGCCACTCTAGTCAATGCTTGGGTTTATTCCAGCCACGCCGCGGCTCTTAATGCTGCTTCGTTAAAAACACATGCCTATGTCTCCTTCGATTAAAAATAATGACTAGTGTGGTGGCTGTGATATACATAAATATACCAACATCCGTCGCTATGACTTAATACGAGAGGAAAAATTAAACTCCAAGAAACACCTCATACGTGGCCACTCTAAAGAATAAGGGGCTTTCCTTGCTGTTAATGCTTGGATGACGGCTTATTTACACTGCACACGTGTGTGACACATTATGGCTCCGACACAGCCACCGGAGCTGATCGCGGCCACTCTAGCCAATGCTTGGGTTTATTCCAGCCACGCCGCGGCTCTTAACGCTGCTTCGTTAAAAACACATGCCTATGTCTCCTTCGATTAAAAATAATGACTAGTGTGGTGGCTGTGATATACATAAATATACCAACATCCGTCGCTATGACTTAATACGAGAGGAAAAATTTAAATTTTAATTGCATATTATCACTTAATGGAAACGCTGTCATTTCGCATTATTTATTTTTTTTAATAAAATATCGCAAAAGTTTTGTGCAAATCTGTAATTAAAATACAGATTCATTACATTACTGCTTATGATCTTGCAGAGGATGTTACCCTGGCCCCAGTACTTTAAAATAAAAAGGAAAGGACATGGCATGTGGCCAAGGATGGTGACCCATACCCGGAATTTGTGCACTGCATTTATCTCATCCAAGTGCACACACACAACAGTGAGTAGTGAACAAACACACACACACGGAGCAGTGGCCAGCCATTTTTGCTGTGGCACCGAGGAATCAGGCTATTGGGGGTTCGGTGCCTTGCTTAAGGGTCTCACCTCAGTCGTGGTGGAAGAGAGCGCTGTACATTCACTCCGACAATTCCTGCCGGTACCGAGACTCGAACCCACGACCTTTGGGCTAAAAGTCTGACTCTCTAACCATTAGGCCACGACTGCCTAAATTTTATTTCTGCCTAAATCTTTCAGTTCTGTTCCGTCTGTAATGGCCCCACCAAGCCTCGCTCTCCCACCATCTCTCCAAACCACTTCTAATGATTTGGTATGTTTTCTGAGTATTTGTCCCCAGCCATTCCTGCCACCCAGTTATCATCACCTTCCATTAGTCCCTCAGTGCCTCCTCTCAGTGGCGTGGCATCACTTTGGGCGTGCTGGGAGCTGCCTCCTCATGGGTGTGGGGCAGCCATGGCTCCGCCTCCGGCCTCAAGGTGCTCTGTACCACCTCGACCTGTTGCCCCAGATCCTGTGCCGGCACTCCTCTCTCCCTCAATTCCAGTGTGGACCATCGGGCATTCAGACTCGCCAGGCTCCCTTGGTTCGTCGGCTCCACCTGGGTCAGACCTCGCCACACCTCCGCTGTGGACTTGTGGGTCATCTACTCATTGGCCCTCCACACACTGGATTCAGCTCACTCTGCCCTCCCTCAGGCTCCGCTTCTACCCTCGTTTGCTCCAGCTCGCCCCTCCCGATCCCCACTTCCATTTAGGGGAGTCGTGGCAGTGGAATTATCACCTCCGCCATCATGGTTCCTCCCTCCAGTGACACCACCTATCTTGGCTGCGGTCTGGGTCATCTGCCACTTGCCTCTGTTCAAGGCTATCCACTGTTTGCCACCTCCATCACCACCCTGTATTTTTTGGTTCTGCCTCCTGATCGTCCATTCTCCTCCAGAGCCTCCTCCTGCATCCCTCAGCCTTTGTGTGCCATCCCTTCGTCGTCTCCCCTTTTTCCTTGCCTCCTTGTCACCATTGGGCGAGGACATGCTTCCTGGAAGGGGGCGTTCTATCACACTCTCACACCACATGGACTTTTGTTTTCAGTCAGTACCGTTTTCTGTAGTTTGTTGTTATGGACACTCAGTAGTTTTAGCTGTGCACTAATCAAAAGTTTCACTGTTAGGTCTTGTTTGCTCGTAGGTGGATTTACGCTGTTCAGATTATTAAAGACTATCATTTGATCTTCATCCTCGTTATCATGTGTGTTTCACAACCACATTTTTACAACATTAAATTTTTAGAGTAGACTTTTCTTGAAAATGGTATAAAAGGTTTTCAAAAACATATGAAACCAACATGAACACAAAGAGTACACTTCTTAAAACTTGATGCATGTGTTTTAAACAAATTATTGAAATATTCTTCTTTTGTATTACAGTGGACACGCGTGTTATTGACCTGATTGCATTTCTTGTTGCCTTTATTTGGAACAGTCTTCGGTAAGTGTTTTCCAAAATCTCAATACAGTCATGGCCAAAAGTTTTGGCAGTGACATAAATTTTGTGTTTTGCAAAGTTTGCTGCTTAAGCTGTTGTGGTGTTCATTTACATTGTTTCTAGATTATTGTGTAGAGTGATCAGATGTATTTTAAATAATTGCTAAAAGCTTTGTTGGCCAAAAATGAACTTTTCACAAAAAAACAAACAAATTTCACTGTTTTTTGATCCTGACACAAAATGACCAGTGGTTACCTCCAAAGAAACACGTGCAGCCATCATCGATTTGCATCAAAATGGCCTCACATGCAAGGAAATTGCTACAAAGAATATTGCACCTGAAAGAACCATTTACCGGATCATCAAGAACTTCAAGGAGAGAGGTTCGACTGCAGTGAAGAAGTCTTCGGGACATCCCAGAGTGTCCAGCCAGCGCCAGGACCGTCTCCTCCTGAGGAGTCAGCTAGGAATTGTGTCACCACCAGTGCAGAGCTTGCTCAGGAATGGCAGCAGGTTGGTGTGAGAGCATCTGCAAGCACAGTGAGACGAAGACTTCTGGACAACGGCCTGGTGTCAAGAAGGGGCAGCAAAGAAGTAACCAGGGGGGGGCCTGGTGTCGTGGCAGACATCCTGGCATCCAGTTTATTTGGTGAGGGGACTGTGACGATTTGTTAATCTAATGAATAATTGATTTGTTAAATCAAATGAAAAATGGTGTGTCTGATTGGTCCAGACGCTACAAAGGATTGGACAGCAGAAGAATGGTGCAAAGTTGTTTGCTCTGATGAAGCTCCCTTCCAACTGTTTGGGACATCTGGAAAATCGATTGTTCGAAGAAGAAAAGGTGAACGCTACCATGAGTCCTGTGTTGTGCCAACAGTAAAGCATCCTGAGACCATCCATGTGTGGGGTTGCTTTTCTACCAAGGGAGTGGGCTCTCTCATAATTCTGTCCAAAAAAACTGCCATGAATAAAGAATGGTATCAAAACTTCCTGCAAGAGCAACTTCTTCCAACGATCCATGAGTAATTTGGTGATTATCCATGCATTTTCCAGCATGATGGAGCACCATGTCACAAAGCAAGAGTGATAAAGCAGCGGCTCGAAGATCTTTACATTGAAATTTTGGATCCGTGGCCAGGCAACTCCCCGGATCTCAATCCCATAGAGAACCTGTGGTCAGTCCTCAAAAGGCGAGTGGACAAGCAGAAGCCCACAAAGTGTGATCAACTCTGAGAACTAATAAGGCAAGAATGGATCGCCATCAGTCAGGATTTGGCCCAGAAGCTAATATCCAGCATGCCAGAGCGAATTGCAGAGGTTATGAAGAACAAGGATCAACACTATAAATATTGACTCATTATATATTTTTTTGCCAATAAAAGCCTTTAAAACTTATTATATGCTTCTCATTGTTTTTCAGTATACCATAGAAACATGTGGAAAAATAATCTACAAATACTGAAGCATACAGCAAACTTTGCAAAACACAAAATTTATGTCACTGCCAAAACTTTTGGCCATGACTGTGCAATCTGGATTCAAACCTGGAAATATTGTAAGTAAACCAGATCATAAACCATTAAATAACCTCTAAGACTAAAATATGACTCTTTCTCAAATCTTTATAAGTAATATGGACAAGACCATGCCAATCTCCAAAGACTGCTTACTTTTCAAAACTAAACACAGATGTTGCATCAATCTGAAAGAGGAGAGAGATTATTTACATTAATAAGTTTGGACGTTCAGGATTTTAAATGCAGTGGGGCCTTTTTTTCTTCTTTGCATAAAAAGGAATGCTTAAGGGGCTAGCAAAACGATTCTGCGTCAGTCATTTATTGCTCTGGCGCTCTTTGGAGGTTAGCAAGTCTGCCAGCTATTGTTTGGTGTTTTGTAGAGGATGGGCCACAACAGGCAGTGTGAGTGTTACTGGGAAATAAAACTGCTGCTTTATACAGTTTTAACTGAATCTCCAATGCATTTGAATCTTCCATTATGAGACACCTTTAGTACTGTATTTTCAGTATGTATTGAAAGTATGACATTATGCATGAACATATCCTCAGAAATGACTAGGTCACTGGGGTTTGTGCCTCAAAAAAGTTGTTTAATCAAGGCCTTTCCACACTGAGTGCGAAAAGGCGAAACAAATATCGGACGCGATGACGCGCTGGAATAAAACAATAGATTTCTATGGATGCTTTCACATAGATTGTGAACATTCGCACACCGAAAATGCGAATGTTTTTTTCCAAACCAGTCCGACAAATCTTTTCAGTTTCACAAAGCGAAATCACGGGCCGTCCAATAAGATTTTAGCTAGGATCACGTGACCGGAGCAGCTGCTGTTGCACAAAAGTGTGAGAGTGGTGGCGCTGTTTCGAAAACCAGTGTAAACAAACACAGAAGAAGAGTATCCCGAGAGAGAAGAGAGTGGATGCTGAGTTCTTGTTATCATTGGTTGGTATTTGAGAAAAGATTTATTCTCACATGTTCTTTATACAGAATAACATTTCTATTAATTGTCCACTGAATCATGTGATCTGTAGAGCACCGTCTGTTTTCTTCCACGTGCGTGAGTGTTATGAGTCAGAGCGAAATATGAAAGCAAATCGACATGATTATGATGATATATTTTCTGCATGTGTTTTGTTTGTAGCTCATGGTATTTTTTATAGCAATAAAGGATGTTTATGACAAATATTAGCAGTGTAGCGTTATTAAACATACAAAGAGTGCATGTATCTGCTTATTAATCAAAATCAACTATAGATCACAATTGGGAGTTACTACAAGCACTCAATGATGGTTTAAAGTGGGTAAGCAAATACATTAATAATTACATACATTTTCAAGTGTAGCTTGATGCTAATTGTACTTCTAATTTTATTTTAGGATGTAGCTTATTCTTGTAAGCATTATAGATAGTTTGTGTTTCTGGTGTAGAACCAACTTTGTTTATCTTAATTTAATGCTGTATATTGAGCAGCGGACGATGTTAAATCCATTTACGAGATACATATCTGAGGAAAAATGCATTGTTGGTTGGCGCCACCTAGCGTGCAGGTGTGAATTAGCAAAAGGCGAACAATCGTTTCGCGTTTGGTGTGAAAGCACCGTTCGTTGGCGATTCGCCTCGCTTTTTCGCATCGTGCTCAGTGTGGAAAGGCCTTTAGTCTGATTTAGAAACATCCACCAGACACCAATCAGACATGTTTCTTAAAGGGACAGTTCACCCAAAAGAATGTTTGCAAAAAATCAGTCTACAGTAGCCATTGACTTCCATACTATGAAAAAAAAAAAACACTATGAGAGTCAGTGGCTACTGTTTGTATTCTTCAAAATATTTTCTTAAAAATAAAGGTTCTAAAAGGATGCTTTCACAGCGATGCTGTAGAAGAACCATTTTTGGTTCCCCTTTCAGTAAACAGTTCTTAAAAGAACGATTTTTCTTAATTTAAACATTTAAAAAATGTAAAGAACCGTTTTCCAGTATAAAGAACCTTTTAAGCATCAAAAAGGTTTCATGGATGTTAAAGTTCCTTCCTGGAACCATAGATGCCAATAAGGACCTTTATTTTTTTTAAATGTGTAGTTGTCACAATAAAACTGAACACCACAATAATTCTTCAAAGTAATATTCATATCTAGTCATTTAGGCTCTGGAAACTCCATGTATTGGTCTATGGAGTTTGATGGTATGACTTTAACTGCTTTCTGCTCATTTTCCCTCATGAAGTGCTCTACCAGATGTAAAGAGATCCTTGTTTACTGGAAACCGACTTCCATTGCTATTCTGACATTTCAATTCACATAAATGTCATGATGTCAGGTATGGCTCTAGTTCATTTTGATTATACATATGGATTTGTGCTCTTGTCTCGTATTGTTATTTTTGAGATGATGGCTGAATAGATCGGACATCTTTTAGGGTCTATCCTCTAATCTATCATCCTCTCATCTATCTATCTATCTATCTATCTATCTGTGTGTGTGTGTGTGTGTGTGTGTGTGTTTGTTATATAAAAATATTGTAGTATAATGATAAAAAATATTTGTTAAATATTTGTTAAAATAGTTGTATATATATATATATATATATATATGCCAACCTATTGAAATAAATAAAGTCATGTCATTACATAACAGTAAACATAGTAGTGCAACAGTGAATGAGATTTTTACTTCCAAAACACTGCATTTACTACAGTTTTTGTATCCAAAACAGCTGTAGTCTGTTTGGTTTGGATAATATCGCTTCCACAGTAAAGGCTATGGGAAAATCTCAGAAGGAGAATGGAAACTAGAGCTCAAACTGAGCCTGAGCTGGTTTAAATCTTACCGCAAACTCATTATTAGCTTAATCTCAAGTTCAGCCCTGGAAAGCGGTGCCTACCATAACAATGGGCTGACATGTCTCAGCTAGCCGAGGATTGAGTTTCCCCGCTCATATTTTGGTACGTGCAGTGCGGTCACATCATGTGAGGCCTCGCTTCATATTTCCGCTTTTATTAGCTGCTTGATTTGCCACAAATGAGTGTGGCGTCCGCAGTGCTGTTTAACATCTTGTCCATGCGATATAGATGAGACGCTCTTTAAGCCTCATTAACAGCGAGCACTGAGCTTTTCTGGAGAAACCTTCCTGGACTCCTTCATACTGTGGTCTCTCCTCTCTTTCTCTGTCTCTCTCTATTTTTACAACATTAATTCTCCACTACCTCATTGAAGAAAAATGCTGCTTACGTTTATTTCCCACAAAACAATCCAAGGGTGCCGAGTTAGTCAGCAAACCGTCAATTACTGTAGTAAAATCACTGTAACGCATGGACTTAAGCTGGTTTACTGCTGTCATAAAGCAACGGCGACTGCAGTAAAAAAAAAAAAAAAAGTTCTATAAATGGATACATTTAAGAATAATAATAATTATGGGTGGGGAGTGTGACCAAACTCCTAGACTGCATAAAAATAATAATTATAATAATTTTCAGTATTTTTGTCTTATCTAGTAAAAATATGTAAATATCCTTAAAAAAAAAAGAGAGAGAAAAGTTCCTTAGAAGTGCAATAAAACTGAATAGTTAATATGATTTTTTTTCTTTTAGTTTTAGTGGAAAGGAAGAGAACAATTCTGATTTACTGATTCAAAAATAAATGTATATCAAAGTATATACAGTTCGTGAGAATGTATATAATATGATAATTGTGTTTTTATTTTGAATTTTGTGGCTGCATTCTAAAATCACCTTCACATGAAATAATAATAATAAAAAACTAGTAAAATTAATATGAACAAATAATATGTTTATTAAAAAAATGTTTATGAATGGTTACATTTATAGTGTAACCAAACTCCTAGACTGCATAAAATAATTAATTATAATAATATTCAGTATCTTGTTTTCCAGTAAAAATATCTAAATATCCTTAAAAAAGATAAACATGCCTCAAAAGTAAAACTAAGACAATAAAACAAGTCTGAATAGTTGATGTGATTTTTTTTCCTATTTTTATTGAAAAGAAAGAGAACAATTATGATTTACTGATTCAGACTCTATATCAACAGTATATAACTCTATATCACAGTATATAACAACTATAACAACTCTATATCACAGTATATATAAAGTGTGTGAAATGTATGTTAATTTTTATTTTTATTTTTTTTATATTTTTATTTAGAATTTTATGGCTGCATTCTAAAATTATGTTCACATTAATAAAAAATTTATGCAACTTAATTAAATAAATTAATGCCCCCCACTTAATTAAATAAATTAAATAAAAATAAAAAATACATTTTTTTTATAAATTAAATTAATTAAATTAAAAAGAATAGAGCTATATATCTAAAATTGAATAAAAAATACAAATACTTTTTTTTAAAATTACAAATAGTGCTGTTAAGTGCTGTTAAGTGTTAAAAACCCAAATTACAAAAAAAGGAATTAAAAAAGGATAAATAATAGTCAATTTTTAGTTCATGCAAAAGGACAATACTGATTAAGAAAAAAAAAACAAATATATATACTGTATATATAATGTAATTTGGAATTTTATAGCTACTATCTAAAATTAACTAATTAAATAAAAAGAACTAATAAAAAACTGATACAATTACTATTAACAGATCATTCAGACTCTTATTAGACAAGCCACATTTGAAGCTGTTGTAAAATAGCTGATATTCACACATCTGTGATCACACATCACTAGAATTCTATAAAAATATCTATATGGGACATTGCTATGGAACCACAAACTACTAAACGCTGCTTGCCTGCACATCCTTTAATAACAAGTTTGTCCTCGTCTTGACTTGTTTGGGACACACTGAGCTCTGTCATTTCTCTTCGTTTCATTGTTTCATATGCAGATAACTTAAAATACTTCTTCAGTCAGAATTTAAAGGCATGAATCTATTTTGCAACCTTGTGAAAAATAAGAACACTTATGCATACTTAAACAATATATGATAATACAATACATTACAATACAATACATTTACTTTAAAATGTGCTTTAAAGTAAAATTAAATTTTGACATTAGTGCACTTTTTAAAAGTACACTTAAGTGGCTTTTTGTTTCCATTCATATTATATATTAAAATATATAAAAATTTACTTTTATAGAAGATATGATGTACACCACAAGTACACATTCAGTACAATCAAGTGCACTTGATTTTCACAAGAGAAAAGCACGATTTTATCCTTTCAGAGCAGTTTGTATCCTCCACACTCGTACGAAACCTGGCAAGAACTGGAGAGCCCAGTGTTTCGCACATGCTGGATTCATTTCCAAAGTCATAACAAGAACCAAAAAGCAATACGTTTTGAACGCCGCTTTTTAACCATTGCATGAAAAACACACATTAGCACAGTTGGCCACATCAAAGCCGGCACTGGGCTTCCAAGAGCAGCTCTCAGGGGAGCCGGGAACAGAAAGGAAGAAAAGCAACGAGGAAGAGCGCTCGGCTTAAAACAAAAGGAAAAGAAGTCGAGGGGTTTCCTGGCCACCGTCAGCGCGAGCCTATGAGCTGTCAGGGGCCCCGGGTTTAAAAAGCAGGGGCTGGAGGTTTGAGGAGACACTCCTTCCCAACGTCGAGGTGTGCTCTGAAGTCTCTGCAGCTCGGGATGTGTTTGCTTTACAGCCGGGCCCCCGGCGTGCTGCTCCTCCTGGCCCACCTCCTCCTGAGCACCAGTCTGGAGCCCGTGGGTAAGGACACAGCGCTCCCATTGTCCGCATCTCTAAAATTAGCACAGGCCGCTGTGTTTTACAAGTCAGAGTGAACTGTAGTGCAGTTTTACACTGCTTTGTGGAAAGTCTGGGAAAGTCGTGTCAGGGCAGGTTAGCGGCGGAGCCTCTTCAGAAGAGTTATTCCTGAGAAGGACAGGTTGTTTATGGCGTGGTGTTTGTTTTGCTAGCTGAATGGGAGCGGGAGCCGGCGTACTGGAACCATCAGGCCAGGCGCACGCTGCAGGCTGCCCTCACGCTGCCACTGCGAGCGCATCGCGCCAAAAACATCGTCCTCTTCCTCGGAGACGGTGAGTTACCAACCCCACCGAACACTGCTGGTCAGTCTGTGAAACTACACGCCTTCAGTGCAATATAGTGCCCTTTCTAAGTGTTCATGGGTTTTTGAGGTCTATATTATATTATATTATATTATATTATAGATACAGCTATAGAAAAAATTAAGAGACCACTTGAAAATTCTCAGTTTCTCTGGATTTATGATTTATACAGTAGTTATATGTTTACGTAAAACATAGTTTTTGTTGAATTCTGTGACCTACTGCTGACATTTCTTCCCAATTTTAAATCAAAAGTGTTGTCATTTAGAGCTTCTTTTTTTTCCCCAAAATGGTCATATTCAAAAAGATGTCATGTTTTATCTTTTTAGGATGCAATACCAATCTTTGAACTTCAGAGGAGTTAAGAAATCAATATTTGGAGGAATAACCCTGATTTTTAATCACAACAAATGAAAGCATTTGTTATTTTGACCAAATATCATTCATTTTCTGCCAAAAAAAAACAAACTCTAAATGCCTTTAAATTTTAAATAATGTTAACTTCAGAGGAGTTAAGAAATCAATATTTGGAGGAATAACCCTGATTTCTTTATTCACAACAAGTGAAAACATTTGTTATTTTGACCAAATATCATTCATTTTCTGCCAAAAAAAAACAAACTCTAAATGCCTTTAAATTTTAAATAATGTTGTGATTTAGAGCTTTTTTTTTTTTTGCATGAAATTATCAAAGTGGTCAAAATAAGATGTCAAATATTGATTTCTTAACTCTTCTGAAGTTAAAACATTGGTATTGTGTTGTCTGATAATGAATATAAACATGTCTGAAAACATCACACGTTTATATTTATTTCTAAGACAGTGCAAAACAAATGTTTTAACTTCAGAGGAGTTAAGAAATCAATATTTGGAGGAATAACCCTGATTTCTTTAATCACAACAAGTGAAAACATTTGTTATTTTAACCAATTGTCATTTTCTACAAAACAACAACAACAACAAGGCTCTAAATGACCATATTTATATTTGAAATTTGGAAGAAATGTTATCAGACCTTTATAGAATAAAACAAATATCAACATTTTACTCAAACCCATACCTAGTAAATCCAGAGAAACTGAAAAAATGGTCTCTGAATTTTTTCCACAGCTGTATATAAATGTGTGTATAATATAAGCATTCATAAGTACTATTTTCTCTTCCTTTGTGAATAAGTTTACTTTTAAAAGCATACTTTTTGGTAATTATTACAGTAATAATATACTGTCAAAGAATATACTTAACTGTGAACAGAACGTAGTGTTTGCTAACACTTAACTGCATTTCAGTTGCAGTTTAACGAACATGTATTACAGTTTAAATGAAATTAGCTGAACTTTAGAGTGCTGTTTATATACTATAGCACATTTAAAATATATTAACTTTAAATTCAATATTGCATTGCACTGGAGTTGAAATTATAATCAAGCATTTTACATGTGCTCAAAATAAGTGTATATTTTAAAGCACATTTTATTCAAACTTGATTGATTTAAAATGTACTAGTTTCCTAAGATTTGAAGTGCACATTAAATAGAATTAAGCACACGTATTTTTCACTAGTGTTTCTAACTAAATGCTATATTTTTTATTACATTTACATCAAAAACATTAGACAATGAGTGTACATCTAAATTTATATTTAAAATTTCCATGCTCTCATTCATCTCATGTATGTTATAAGAAAGTTCAATAAAATAATATAATAAAATAAACTCAATATTTCATGTCTATTTAGCTGTTATTTGGATAATATGCAGTTACTGATCCACCTGTTGGCTTAGTTTTGTGATAATGATCGGTTGACTGTATATTACCCCTCACACACGTGCCTGTTACTTCATAGCCTGTGTTTTCCTGTAGAGCTGATGAGCGGTTTGTGTTCAGGGTCAGGCTGTGATGTTTCTCTGTCCATCTGTCAGGGATGGGAGTGTCGACGGTGTCAGCCGCCCGTATACTGCGAGGTCAGATGGAAGGACAGTCAGGGGAGGAGACGCTTTTGGCCATGGATACATTTCCATACGTCGCCCTGTCAAAGGTCTGGCGCTTCTCTTTAATCCTCCGCAGATAATTCATAGCAATCTTGTTGTGCAATTCTATAAAGGCAGGTTTGGGTTGTCAGACAAATGCCAATGGGATGCGCATGAGTGTTGCATGGAAAAACTGCTGCTTGTCTTCAGATTACATTTTTAATTTTCCATATAGGGATTCTTGCCGAACTGGGTGTGAAAGCCTGAAAAGCAGAGAAATGGCTTTAAAGTCAACACCTATTTACTTTCCTACTACACATCAGTGTCTGTATAATGTTTCATAAAAATATCATTTTAATACAGAATTAATTCATAGAATTAAGGGGGGTCTGACCCCCTACTTGAACGTAAAAGTAAAAAAAAGAAAAGAAAAAAAAAGTGGTTCTTGAAAGTATATATTTATTCTTAATATATATTTGTATATGTCTATATATAGTTTACATTATTATTATTATAGGAAAATATAATGTACAATTTTATTCTAATAAAATACTTATATCTTTTTAGATTAGATTTAGATTATATCTTTCGTATACTATATGTATTGGTTGAGCCAATGTTTCTGCATATAAAAATAAAATAAAATAAAATAATAAAAAATAAAATAAAATAAAATACAAATCACCATCATCATTGGTAAATCATAATTATTACATGAAAAATTATGAGATATTAAGTCCTAATTATGTGATGAAAACAAAATGATGGGATAAAAAGTCATAATTATGAAATTAAAAAAAAGAAAAGAAAAAAAAAGTGGTTCTTGAAAGTATATATTTATTCTTAATATATATTTGTATATGTCTATATATAGTTTACATTATTATTATTATTATTATTATAGAAAAATATAATGTACAATTTTATTCTAATAAAATACTTAGGATTATATCTTTCGTATACTATATGTATTGGTTGAGCCAATGTTTCTGCATATAAAAATAAAATAAAATAAAATAATAAAAAATAAAATAAAATAAAATACAAATCACCATCATCATTGGTAAATCATAATTATTACATGAAAAATTATGAGATATTAAGTCCTAATTATGTGATGAAAACAAAATGATGGGATAAAAAGTCATAATTATGAAATAAAAACTAAAAAGAAAAATCATAACTTTTACTTTTTTATGTGACAATTTTAATTTTTTTGTCATTATTATTAGTTTTTATGCCAATTGTTCTTATTACATACATTTAGAATTTTTATGTGATAATTATGACTCTCGTACTTTTGACTTGTTATCATTTATTTTTTCTCATAATTTCTACTTTTAAGTCATATTATGACTCATATTTTGACTGTTAACTTTCAACTTTTTGTCATAATTTGACTTTTTATGTTATAATTTTATCATAATTTTTACTTTTTGTCACAATTACAACTCTCGTTCTTTTGACTGTTGTCATCATTTTTTTTTTTTTTTATCATAGTTTCTACTTTTTATGTCATAATTATGACTCTCATACTTTTAACTTTTTGTCATAATTTGACTTGTATTGTATTGTATTGACTTGAATTGTATTTTTTTTTTTTATAATTTCTACTTCTTATGCCATAATTACAACTTAGTACCTCATAATTTAGATTTGTATGTCAATTATAATTAACCAAAGCATGACGTTCTTTTCTTCTGTGGCAGAAATGGGCTTTCATACTGTTTTGATAGCACCACAGGCACAGTTTAAGATATGAAAAGTTATCAGTTGACTGCAGATTATGCATTCCTGATAAATTTAGATAGCACTGCAACCTCTGATCCTGGAGAACATGAGGACGAGGGAAAGCTGATTACAGATGTGAAGTATCACTACATGAATACAGGTCAGATTAGGGTCTAATGAAAGCTATGTTTTGAACAACAGAGCTATCAGTATTTGATGTACCGAGTTGATGTGTTTCCAAACAGACGTACAGTGTTGACAGGCAGGTGGCGGACAGTGCTAGCACAGCTACGGCGTACCACTGCGGTGTGAAGGCTAACGCCAAGACGGTGGGTTTGAGCGCTAAAGCAGTGGCCTATGCGTGCAACACCACATTTGGCAACGAGGTTTTCTCAGTGTTACACCGCGCCAAAGCACAAGGTATTTTCCATTTAGACTCATTATCACACTTACAGGCATGCAGCCAATGTTTTTTTCTGTTGCTGTTGTTCTTCTTAAAGGGACAGTTCACTAAAAAAAATGGAAATTCTGTCATCATTTACTCAAACCTGAGTTTGTTTCTTCTGTTGAGCACAAAAGACAATATTCTGAAGAATGTTCAATTTCTGTGACCATGCAGGATAAATGTGATGACGCATGTTTGTGTGTGCATATATCCAGGAAAGTCCGTTGGCATCGTGACCACCACCAGAGTGCAGCATGCATCGCCCGCTGCCGCGTACGCCCACTCGGTGAGCCGCAGCTGGTACAGCGACGCAGACGTGCCCTCCGATGCCCGCCGGCAGGGCTGCACCGATATCGCCACGCAGCTGGTGACCAACACTGATATTGATGTGAGCCGAAACCCATACAGTTTGATGTCATAAGATCAAAAATACACTAAGTGCAAATAGCCCGCCTTGTTGGCAAGAGGCTATTTACACTAAATCCACCCACCAACGTGTGATTGGGATACTCAACACTACAAAAGACGCTGATGTACTTGTAGCTCCAGTGGCGTAGATGGTAAAGTGTGTGCTGCTGCAGTCTTTTTGACACGATCGACCCGGGTTCGAATCCGTCTTTTGTCGAACATTTTTTTAAATCAAATCTTATCAAATCTCATGTCACATCGGAAAGGCATTTATTGTCAATAAAAACGAAGGAAATAATCAAAAAGTTGAAAATAAAGTATCGGGTAGGGTTAGGGTAGGTGTCCCCAAATGGCATCCATTTAATAATTTGAATTAAAATGATAATTTACACTCAATATGTTATAATTGCATAGTGTTTTATAATGTACTGCAATACTTAGGTGCAGATAATAGCCAATATTTGCAATAAGTAGTATAAATAACAAAAAAATCCTGCTATTTTAACAGTGTAAATAGAATCTATAGCTATTTGCACTTAGGGTTTAAATAGCATCGAATTGCTATTTACACTTAGTATAAATAACCGCTGCCTAAAAAATAACTTTTGAAGTTTTGAGATGCTGCACAACTGCACATACTGTTGAGGGCAATTCTACCACAGTTTTTCACATTTATTCTGAGAGTGTACTATTGTATGTACTATATTTAATATACTATATTATATAGTAGTCAACATTTAAAGTGGATAAAAAAAAAGTGCATCAAAGTTGTCCTAAGACAAGAATGCAGTTCGGTTTTAGGTTTTAGGACGACTTTGATGAAAGGTTTTGATCCACTTCAAATGTGTGTATTAGTCACAGTTTAGTTTGGGAACCAATTCTAACTAACTATTAACTATGACTTTTGCCTCGATAAACTCCTAATTTGCTGCCTATTAATAGTTAGTCAGGTATTATGGGGTGGATTAATGGATCAAAAAAATTTTCATGCAGAATAAGGCATTAATATGTGCCTTATAAATACCAATAAACAGCCAATATGCTAGTAATATGCATTGCTAATAAGCAACTATAGTTAATAGTGAGAAATAAAGTGTTACCTATATATTTGTATGTATATTATGGTGTTTTTGTTGCATTTAGTGTAAATTTACCTGTTCAATTTTGATATTGTCACCCCAGTTGAGATATTTCTATTTATAAAAACATACTGAACTAACTTCAGTGTAGTTTTTGTTGTTAGCTTGTAGCACAGCCAGCTAGTTTTTCAAACCAGTTGCTTGATTGTTGTTTAACTACTTCCTTATGATTCAGCTTAGTAAGCTAAAGGTTCAAAGCAGCTTTTCCACCAATGTAATAACATAAATTAAATACACAATGCACCCTTTTCAGTGACTGTGATGATGCATTTCCACAGTTATTAATAGTAAAGGTTTTTTTTGTATTTTCATTTTTTTTATTGAATTTACAATTACAACACTATACTTTGTGTTTTATGGTACATTTACACAACAATGTTATACTAAAAGTGGAAACGTTTTTGAATAGTTTCATGTACAGACAACAAAAACTGTATTATGCTGTATTATTCATGCCAAGCCAGTAGGTGGCGATACCACTTTGTAAAGAAATACAACGCATCTGAGCACAAACCTATAGACTGAACATGATGCATTTCCACAGTTATTAATATCGTAAATCTAGTAAAGGTTTTTTTTATATTTTCATTTTTTTTATTGAATTTACAATTACAACACTATACTTTGTGTTTTATGGTACATTTACACAACAATGTTATACTAAAAGTGGAAACGTTTTTGAATAGTTTCATGTACAGACAACAAAAACTGTATTATGCTGTATTATTCATGCCAAGCCAGTAGGTGGCGATACCACTTTGTAAAGAAATACAACGCATCTGAGCACAAACCTATAGACTGAACACATAATACGTATGCACGTGACATCACCGTTTTCACAAATTCACATTTTTGTAGTTTATACAGAGACGATAACTATCAATGTCAAAAATAGCACTTCGAAACCCGTTTTTAAAAGTTTGCGTTTTCAGGCATCAAAAACGCTGTTGTTGTGTACATGAATGGCCAAAACATAAAAAGTTATAGAAATGCTATTTGCTACTGGAGCAAATGTGAATGCAAAAAATATATTTATTGTAGTTTCCATTTACCACTTTAAAGGTTTACCCAACAACTTTCGTTCCTAGAACCCAGGACATTTGAAAAGTGTCCTTGGCATCATTTAGATGCCAAACGCATAATTGAAATAATTGAAATTTTGGTCAAGAAACCTGAACATTTTTACATTTTTTAAATGAGAAGTTCACACATTTTAAATACGTCTCCATTTCAGGTAATTCTTGGCGGTGGCCGCATGTACATGACACCCAAGGGTACCCCTGATCCAGAATACCCCTCTTCATCTTCTCGCAAAGGGGATCGCAAAGACAAAAAGAACCTCATTGATGTCTGGTTGAATGCTCGTAAGGTATCTCCAAGAAATCCATTCATTGCGGCACTAATTGTGTTTGTAAACAACCGCTACAGTTTTACGCGATTATCTGTTTTGTTTATTAGGGAAGAAACGCCCAGTATGTCTGGAACAAAGAGCAGCTTAATGCAGTGAATGTTAAAACAACAGACCGCCTGATGGGTAATGCCAGTTTACAAGGTTTCCACATTGACTTACTGACAGTATCTGTCTGCTGATATGACGCTCTCATTCAGGTCTCTTTGAACCCAAGGACATGAAGTTTGAAGTGTTCAGGAATCGCACCCGTGACCCCTCTATTGTGGACATGACAGAGAAAGCCATTCAAATCCTCAGCAAGAATCCCAAAGGGTTTTTTCTCTTTGTGGAAGATGAGTATTTAACATTTACTCTGGTGTTACAGTTTAAAGATATTCTGCCAATAGTGAAACATGCCTTTCTTTGTGCTTTACGAGGTAGAATAGACCATGGACACCATGATGGGGTTGCCAAGCTTGCTCTGACCGAAACCATCATGTTTGACCGTGCAATCCAGAGAGCATCTAAGCTGACCAGTGAACTGGACACTCTCACTGTTGTCACTGCAGATCATTCCCATGTCTTCACTTTTGGTGGAAATACCCCCCGAGGCAACCCTATTTTTGGTATATACTAGCTTACTTTACGCCATGGAATTGAAATAATGACAATGTAATTTCTGTCATCAGAACTCTCTGAAAGTTTTAGCATGGAAATATACATGGCAATGTTAATGTGTTTGGTCTTGGCGGAATAGATCTGCAAGTATTTGCTTCTGCCAATACATCCACAGACAAGCTGCTGTGAGCATGTAAGAAATACTGCTGCTGCACATATAACGTATATATGAAATAACCCCCATATATAACATACATGATCACAGGTGGAGCTGGGGATGTGGAGAGTTTCTGAAGTCAATGCAACTGCCACAGCAAATACTAGCCGAGTATTTGAATATTGAGCAGCAGCTTATTGGCTCATCAGCTGCGCCATATGAATAATGAAGTAGTGTAGATCCTCCCTATATTTCTTTTTTTGTGTGCTTTCAGTCTTCAGTTAACAAACTTACTGCTTAACCTACTAGCTTAGCATAGCGCTAACCGGTTAAGCTCTTTTGATTATCTAGAACAAGACACCGAAAGTCATTAAAAATGTAAAAGAGTAAACAGCTACCATTTTTACTTTGACTAATTTAATCGTATAAAAGAATGTTAAATATGCATTTTGAGCTGACAAACTTGATGTTTCCCTTGCAAGTACACATGTAGTGTACTTCAAACCTTAAAAGTGTGTTTAAAAAAAACTGTACTTGCAGATAATATAATATTAATGAAATAAAAGCCACACTTCAGGATTCTGTTAACACACTTAAGTAAAAATTGGGAGTATACACTATATTGGCAGTACACTAGTATTGCACTGCATGGCCATTGTTTCAGTGCTTTTTTTCCCCAGGTCTGGCACCCAAGAAGGCTGAGGATAATCTTCCATACACTAGTATCTTGTATGCTAATGGACCAGGATATGCTCATGTAAACGGAACAAGAGGAAATGTTTCAGAAGTGGATTATTGTAAGTATTGCCTAAATTAATTTACTACCTGTCTCTTCTATTGTTGTCAAACACTAATACCATATCTTACTTTATTTGTAGTTGATGAAGAGTACATGCAACAAGCGGCTGTTCCTTTAGAATCAGAGACACATGGAGGGGAAGATGTGGCTATCTATGCAAAAGGCCCGATGGCTCATCTCTTTCATGGAGTCAAAGAACAGAATTATGTGGCCCATGCGATGGCTTATGCAGCGTGTCTGGAGCCGTACACTAACTGTCCACTGCGTCTTCATGGCTCAGGAGGCTGTAAAATAACTCTTTCAATGCCTCTTATCTCAATAACCGGCGTGTTTTGGCTTGTCATGAGATGACAGACTCTACTGCACGAGTGATTGAGGCCCCAGGACTCTTTGGGGCTTTTTGGAGATTTATAACCCAAATAGTTTATATTGCAATTTGGTGCTCTGCAGAATTACAATGCTGTGTATATAAATGTAAAGGTTTTTTTCATGGATGTATTTTATAATCGGATATTTTTGTATATATTGCGCAATGGAAGACTCTTTTGCACTGTGACGATAAATTTCAATCATGTGAGACCAATAAACTTTCTAAAAAAAGTAATAGTTGTCAGTGTTATCAGCTTTTGTGATTAAATGTTCTGTGGCCATCAGATATCGAAAGCAATTATATATCCATTACTGTACGAAGTGTTAGAAAACTAGCCGTTAAGTCATGATAAATATCTATCTTATACATTTGATTTAAATACAGTTCCACTGGCTATTTTGCATGCAGGGAATGCATGAACTGATAAACATAGAATGCAATGAAATTTACATTGTTTAAAAGCATCTGCCAAATCCGTACATTTCAATATTGTTGTGTGTTTTTAGACATGGACTGTTAGCAAGGCAGATTAATCAAAATTTTGCACACTATATTTACTTATATTTACAGATGATCTTGTTGATTAACTGAAATGAATTAATCAGGGCTTCTTTTGAACAGACCAGAACAGTGTAAAATAATAGAAAAGTGCAGTATAGTACAGTTCATTTTAGCAAAGAACAGAACAATTCAGTAAAGAACAGTTCAGAACAGAAGCGCGGATGGTTTTGATAACAATTTAGTTCAGTGCAGATCAATTCATTCCAGAACAGTTCAGTGCAAAACAGAACAATTCAGTAAAAAAAAACTGGAGTACAGAGCAGTTAAAAAAAGAGTTTAGTTTAGACTAGTATAGTTCCATTCAGAAGAGCAGTATTCAGTTAAGAAATGTATATTGTACTAAAAAAACAGATCAGTATAAAACACCGTAAAGAAAAGCAAGAAGTTCATTGCAGTTTACAGTACCGGTTGTAATGGTACATTTCAGAACAATTCAGTGAAAAGCAGAACAGTTCAGCACAGAACAGAACCATTCAAAACAAAAAACAGCATGGTACAGAACAGTTCATAACAGAAAAGCACAGGATGGTTTAAATTTGTAGAGTTTAATCATTTAGTTCATTATCAACAGTTCAGAAGAGAACAGAACAGTTTAAAGAGCAGAACAAGAACAGCTTAGACTAGTACACAGTACTCAAGTGAATCATTCAGTTACATGAACAGTTCAGGACAGAACAGATTAGAATAGTTCAGTTCAGAAAGAACAATTCAGTAAAGAATAGTATAACAGTTTAACTCAGTATGGTTCAACTCATTCAGTTCCGTAAAGAACTGTATACTGAAGAAAAGAACAGTTTAGTGAAAAAAAATCAGTTAAGTAACATGCTATAGTAATACAGTATAGTACAGTGCAGAACAGCACAGTTCACTGAGGAACAGTACAATTAAGTAAAGAACAGAACAGTGAAGTGCAGTTCAGCAGAGAACAAACAAGAACTGTATACTGAAGAAAAGAACAGTTTAGTGAAAAAAAATCAGTTAAGTAACATGCTATAGTAATACAGTATAGTACAGTGCAGAACAGCACAGTTCACTGAGGAACAGTACAATTAAGTAAAGAACAGAACAGTGAAGTGCAGTTCAGCAGAGAACAAACAATCCATGAAAGAAGAGAATAGAACAGTTCAGTAATAATAAGTTTAAATCGGTAGAATTTATTCATTCAGTTTGGTGAAGATCAGTTCACTACAGAACAGTTCAGAAAAGTACAGAATAGAACAGTTCAGTAAAGAACAGGAAAAAGCATAGAACTGTTTAGACCAGAAGAGTATTGTACTGTATAGTATATTACTGTAAAGAACAATTCAGTTCAGTAAAAAAAAATTGAACAGTACTAAACAGTTCGGTAAAGAACAGTGTAGTGCAGAGAAGTTCAGTGCAGAACAGCGCAATTCACTGAAGAACAGTACCACTCAGGACAATTCAGTAAGGAACAGCGAGGTGCAGTTCAGCACAGAACAAAACAACCCAGAAAAGAACAGCATGGTGCAGAGCAGTTCAAAAGAGGAAGGCAAAGAATGGTTTAAAATCAGTAGAGTTTAATCGTTCAGTTCAGTGCATATCAATTAATTCGAGAACAGTTCAGAACCAAATAGAACAGTTCAGTAAAGAACAGAATAGTGCACTTGCTGCAGTTCAGTAAATAACAGAACAGAACAATTCAGTAAACAACTGTTCGGAAGAGAAAAGCACAGACAGAGTTTAATAATTCTGTTCAGTGCAGATAAGTTAATTCCTAAACAGAACAGTTCAGTAAAGAACAGAGTAAGCGCAGAACAGTTTAGATCAGTATAGTACTGAACTTAATCATTCACCAGTTAATTCCAGAACATTTCAGAACAGAACAGTGCAAAACAGAGAAATTCAGTAAAAAGGATGGCACAGAACAGTTTAGACCAGTAATACAATGTGCTTCGTTACTAACGGTATATTTCAGTAAACAACAGTTCAGTACGGAACAGTTCAGTAATGAATATAAAAAAGAGCAGTTTAGCGCAGAAAAGCACAATTCACTAAAGAACAGCACAGGTTAGGAAAAGTCACAGAACAGTACAGTAATTCATTCACATCAATATTCATATAATTATATATCCATATCACATCATATGGTCACGAATGATCAGTACGTGATCAAAAGTTCATGTTTCAAAAGAGGGAATAAGAACTACAAATGACCTTTGGTCTGAAAGAAGACTATAAACAGGAGGGCATCAAATAGTTTTACAGAGCTGTCAGTGCTGCTGCAGTCGCTCAAACCATGGCCACACAACAGACCCTTCTGATTATTGGAATATTTGTTTTAGCAGGATTTGATGGATGTTTCTCCGTTATTCCTGGTAAGTGCTATTCCACAGTTCGAAATTATAATTTTTCTCTCCAAACAAATAGAATGAAATAATGTTTCTTTTCTGGAATCAATTTGAAGAGGAGGAGCAGCACCCAAACTTTTGGTATGTTAAGGGTAAAGAGGCTCTTCATACATCGCTCTCCATGAAGCCCAACCTGCACCGTGCTAAAAATCTCATTCTCTTCCTCGGAGATGGTGAGTTAAATAGAAACTAAATAGAATTTTCTAGAATTTCTTGTTTTTGCATTGTTCTGTTTAATAATCTAGTATGTATTGCACAATTTTAGCCACAAATTAGCCTTCTAGACATTTCTAGATTTTGTCAAAATTTATTTGCCATTACAATGAATCTTAAATAAATAAAACTTATGAACTTATGACAGTGTCTGAATTTTGGGTTGCAGTTCTGCAATGTAAAGGTCCGTTTACATCAAGAAAGATAAATATAATGATAAATATAATGGCATCCACACTCACAGACAATAATGTTTGTGCATGCTGCAATTATGTCGTCTGCGACTTTAAATGCTCAAGCTCTTTAAAGTCAGGTGGATTCTGATTGGCTGTCAGTGTTTTCATAGTTTATCTCCTGGAATAAAAATCATACCGAGAGTGATTTCAACCATTGTTTTTATTGTTAACTAAAGCTAAAACTATTAACAATTGTGTTTCATAATTGAAATGAGGCTGTAATAAAATTATTAGATTCATTAAAATCAATTGATTCATTTACACACACACACAAAAGAAAAATTAGACTGTTATAACACTGTTATAAAGGTGACACACTGTTATTACATATTACGCAAGTGACCAAAGTCCTAACAAACATATCACAAAATCTGATAGAAATGACAGTTGACGTTGCATAGTTTGCCTGGTCTTTTACCCAAGATCTCACTAAGGTCACATGGTACAATTTTACATATAACAGTCATAAAGGACAGAAAGAAAAAAAAACCTGCACAGTGGCTTTAGATTAGATAATCAGATTGTTTACTGCAAGATCGCTTAATCAGTTGTACATATTAAAGTTATCAAATGTTATAAAACGTATCAATAGATAAGATAAGAGATAAGAAAGTAGTCTTTTTACCTCAGAATTAGACTTTGTAAATCGCAATTTGTGAGTTTATATCTCACAACTCTGAGAATAGAAATTGGGATTGCGAGAAAAAAAGTCAGAATTGTGAGATATAATCTCGAAAATGTAAGAATAAACTCAAAATTGCGAGTTTATATCTTGCAATTCAGACTTTTGTTTCTTGCAACTGGGAGTTTATCATGAAATCCTGAGAAAAACGTCTGAATTGCGAGATGTAAACTTGCAATTGTTAGAAAAAAAGTCGGAAAGTTGGAAGACAAAAAGTCGCAATTATCCTTTTTATTTTTTATTCAGTGGCGGAAACATGCTTCCATAGCAAACTCAGAATTTATTGATATATTTTTATGAATACAGTATGTCTTGTGTACTTGAGTGCCTTAAAGTTGTGCAACGTGTTCTTTTTGACATACAATAAGGCATGGGAATCAGCACTGTGACCGCAGCAAGAATTATGAAGGGACAGATGGAAGGGAAGACAGGAGAGGAGAGCGTCCTAGCCATGGACACATTCCCTCATCTCGCTCTCTCCAAGGTGAAGAAAACTCACTGGCTAAATTGATTCATAATTGACTGATAGATCCGAATACTCTTAATAACACTGGTGTTTGTTTTTGTCCCTGTGTAGACCTACAACGTCGATCAGCAGATGCCTGACAGCGCAGCAACAGCCACTGCATATCACTGCGGTGTGAAGGCAAACTATGGGACTCTGGGTCTCAGTGCAGCTGCACGCCGCAAAGACTGCAGCTCCGTTAAAGGCAATGAGGTCAAATCAATTCTGCATCAGGCAAAGATGGCAGGTAATGGCAGGGAAGACCAAATACCAGGACAGTTAACCCATTAATGTAGTGATTTTTTTTACTCAGATGTTCAGAGTTAAGCAGATGTTCAGTTCCGAGCTATCTCATAGTTAACCATATGAACATATTGTGCAATTCTTTTGAAATCTGAAATGTATTTTGCATGTAAAGATGATTTCAAAACTGCAGAATTAGGGACTCGGGGATACATATGGAATACACATATATTTAAAGAGAAAAAAAGAAAACGTTTTCTCGACTATTTCTCATTAGAACTTTATGCCTCGCAATTTCGATTGTATTTCTCATCATTGCGACTTTATCATAACTTCAACTTTATTTCACACAATCTGAACCCTTATATGATGTAATTTCATCTTTTTTCACGTAACTGTGAAAATATCTCAAAACAGCAACATTATTTCTTATAACTGAGACTTTATATATTACAACTGCGACTTCATTTCAACTTTTTCGTTATTGGCGCATTCTCACAAACCTCTATTATCTCATAATTTCAACTTTATTTCTTATGATTCTTACAATTGTGACTATTTCTTTACATTTCGCAATGTCACTTTATATCGCAGTTGTGACTATTTCTCATCATTACTCAACTTTATACCTCACAATTGCGACTTTATCACAGTTGCAACTTTGTTTCACGCAATCTGAACCTTATATGTTGTAATTTCATCTTTTTTCACCTAATTGTGAAAATATCTCACAACTGCAACATTATTTCTTGTAATTGAGGCTTTATATATCACAATTGCAACTTCGTATCAACATTTTCCTTATTGACGATTAATGTAAGGCCCTAAACCGGTAAACCTCATTGAAGTATAGATAATCAGTCGCTGACAACAGTCTCGCTTGTGAAATCCCTCTGTTATTTTATTGTAGGTTATTTTAGGTGGCGGAAGGCAGTACATGTTTCCCAATGAAACGGTTGATCCTGAATACTCCACATTTACGGGGAGCCGACAGGACAAAACAAACCTAGTTGATGTGTGGTTAAGAAGCAAAAACGTAAGTCAAACCTCTCAAAAAATATTAAAAATGAAAATTCTGTCATCAATTATTCACCCTCATGAAGTAAAAAAAAAAACGAAATGATAGAACACAAAAGAAGATGTTTAGAAGAATGTCCTGGTTGCTCTTTTCCATACATTGGAATAAGGAATTTTTAGTAGAAATTCAAGTCAATATTTGTGCATATGTTTGCGAATCTCATCCATGCATGTCCATATTCAGTTTGTCACAAGAATCAACCTGTCATGACAGTCGTGACATTTTACACGGTCTGTAATGCGTGACTCGAGCCATCCTTTCCCATTCCCATTCATTCCAATGGCAGATTTGGTTGGTTCACATATTGGCTAACTCCATTTGTGCTCTATGGAAGAATGAAAGTCTTTAGAACAACATGAGGATGAGTACATTTTGGACGAACTACACCTAACAAACACTTTTTTTTTTTCTTTAGAATGCCAAATATGTGTGGAATAAAAAAGATTTTGATGCTGTCAAAGAGGGCAATACTGATTACTTGATGGGTAAGGCCGCCTCCTCCTCCATTTGGAGGGAAAACATCCCGTTATGTTGATCTACATCCTACAGTATAAAATTTCTGTCACCAGTTCTCAACCTTTTTGACTCCAAAGCCCCCCATTGTCCACAACAACATTCAAAGGCTCCATGACTTTTCCAGTAGCTTTAATCCTTTTTAAATTTATTTACTGGAAAAGCATTAAGGATAAGGTTTTTTTTTAAATGTCTACCCAATCAAATATTTGGGTTTTTGAGTTTGGGTAGAAAAATTTAAATTTATCATAAAAATAGCAATATAATTTTACTGTTTTATTAATTTACATGATGACTCTTCCACGTCTTTTAAAATGAGGCTACCTCATGTAGGTTTTTCAAGACTCTGGGAATCCTGGTTCTTTAAAGGAAAAAAAAAACAGTTGTTGAGAGAGGTGAAATAAAATAGGAGTTCTTTTCGTTTTTTTTAGATTGTTTTAGTTGCTTTAGTTTATTTTAATGAATCTTTTTCAAAGATTGCTTGGGTACATTTTATAAGAAAATACCATTTCTACTTTAAAGTGCCCCTATTATGGATTTTTGAAAATTACCGTTCATGCAGTGTGTAACACAGCTCTAAGTGAATGAAAACATCCTGCAAAATTTGAAATCTGAAAGTGCACCGTGTATAAAGTTAATGGGCCTCAATCTAAAACGAGCGCAGATCCGTGCGCACAAATCAACTTACGACAGAGTTCACGTGTGATTCATGAAACATTCGTATGCCGCCAATCTCATCGTACGAATGATTGCACGTTGATAAATGTGGCGGCAGAAAACAATCGTCATTTGAATATCACGCCCTTAAAAACACCCTGGTTTAGAAGCCTCGCCCCTAGAGTTTACGACACGGAGAAACGAAACCTGGCCAAAAAGAGGAAGTAATCTCAAATAATCAAATATTTTAAATTTAATGGTATTCAGAACAGAACGAGAATGAAAAATAAGTAGTTATAAAATTATATATTAAACTATAAAATGAAACACAAACAGCATACATATGCCAATCAAAACTGAAATGGCATTGGGCTCACGAGCCTGTCTCACACCACAAGAATCCAAATGTTTCCATTTTTGCCATATTTGTAACATTTGTTTGCATAACTATTATTCATTACATGCAGCATTGGTTTCGTTTTGTGTGAAAACATGGCGGAAGGCAGTGAAAGGGTTTACAGAGGGAAATATATTAATTAAAATATGAATGTACCTCTGAATTGAACCATCTGTCTTCAGAAACATTTCTGTTTATAAGCGCAGCTGTGTTTTGTTTACGGGAAACAGCTCTATTTCTGCTGTTCCATAAGCGCCACCTGCTGTCTGACAGTCGATATACATCTTCATTCAGCCCATCTGGTGTTTTTGTTCAAACCAATGCAAAAATCAGACCGAAATTTTTTGCACTGTTATACATTTTAATCGGTTGGTTGATGAAAAGCTAATGTGCACTCTAAAAATCTAACCAATTTGTATCTAAGAATCATTAACAGAGCAGATAAAATGCTTATAAGCATTCATCATTTTCACTCATATCTCTTTTCTTAAAAGTGGTTTTAAGTCTGAAATGTGAAGTATCATTTTAAAACTTTGTTAGTACATGCTAGTAGATAACATGTCATGTTGAAGTCACCCGACAAACATTTTTTGTTCATGTAAAATCTGGCCATTGTTGTTAATGTAATGTAATGTAATTAATGTTTCTACTGTTGTTGCATTTATTCCAAACTTAACAACTGTTTTTTTTTTTTTTAATGGGGGTCGTAAAAAAAAAAAAAGAATGCTAAAATAGGGGTCCCCTGGAAAAAAGGTTGCAAACCACTGGTCTATGTCATAAAAACAAGTTATTTTCGATAGTTACTTAAGCACATTTCTTGGTAAACTGGTAATACAAAATATACATATATTTCACATTTGAAGTCAGTTATTCTCAGTGTGGTTTGTTTTTACTGTTGCGCTCAGGGCTTTTTGAGCCAAAGGACACCAGGTACGAGCTGGAACGCGATCCTTCAATGGACCCGTCGTTGACTGAGATGGTGGAAAAAGCCATTAAGATTCTTCGCAAAAACTCGAAAGGATTCTACCTCTTTGTGGAAGATAAGTTGATATCATGTCTTGTTTCCATCGCGTAGCCTATAAGATGTGTTGAGCATACTTATATTTGTGTGTTTTCTTTCCTGTACGTGGGAGAATAGATCACGGCCATCACGCAGGGCAGGCCAAGTACGCTTTGACGGAGGCTGTGGAATTTGACAGGGCCATTGCGCGGGCGGCTGAGCTGACGAGTGAACTCGACACCTTGTCCGTGGTCACTGCTGACCACTCCCATGTGTTTTCCTTCGGTGGCTACTCTTACAGGGGCAATCCTGTGCTAGGTACGCAAACACAAAATTCATCCATGAGCTGCTGAAAACCAAACTTACTCGTATGTCCACACCTTTTGAAATGATATACTGTACATGGCTTGAAGGGATAGTTTACCAAAAAATGACAGTTCTGTCATCATTTACTCAACTTTTTGGCATTTCAAACTTGTAAGACTTTCTTTTGTGGAACACAAAAGAAGACATTTAAAAAAAAATGCCACAGTTTATTTATTTATTAATACAATGAAACTCAATGGCCTGCAATGTTTTGTTGTTTTGAATCCCACTGGCTTTCACTGTATGGGCAAAAACTGTTGAAACATTCTTCAAAATATCTTCTTTTGTGTTCTACAGAAGAAAGCAAGCCATACTGGTTTGGAACAACATGATGGAGAGTAAATGATGACAATAAATAAATAAATAAATAAAATTTAAATGAGCCATTATTTCTGTTTAAGCTCCAAAATATTTGCCCAGTAGAAATACTTTTTTTTTTTTTCTCAGCAAGAACAAATTTGATGGTATTATGGGATTAAGAATGACTTATTTACCTTTTTGTCTTAAGGCGTTTCTTATTCAAAAGCTGAGGATGGCAAGAGCTTTACTAATGCACTTTACGGGAACGGTCCAGGATACCAGATTGCGAATGGAACCCGTCCTGACATGAATGCAACAAGCTCAAGTAAGTTTTATGAGTTTAATTGTTATTCCCCCAGGTGCAGAAGAGCATTTTTAAGTGCATGGCACAAGCTCAATGTTTTGGCAATGCACTCAAGTAAGTTTTATGAGTTTAATTGTTATTCCCCCAGGTGCAGACGAGCATTTTTAAGTGCATGGCACAAGCTCAATGTTTTGGCAATGCAGACGCCCCATCTTGTGGTCATGCGTGTTACTGCAAGAAAATGAAACAAAACTCTTTTCTTTTACATTAAAGCAGCACTATGTAACTTTTGGCGCTCTAGCGGTTAATAAACAGAACTGCACACATCCCGCGGAAGAACATTCTAACCGGAGCTACTTCTCTAAGTTTATGTCTATGGCGATTCACGCAGGTATGTGTTACTCCGCAGCGGTGACCAGGCTACAATAGTCCAAATATAAGTACTTATTATAAGTGTACCGTAGTGATTCGGAATAAGACAAAAACGCGGTTTGGAAGATGAATTCATGATGTACTCGCTCATTATATACATTTTGCAAATGTTGAACACAGAAAAGGTTACATAGTGCTGCTTTAAAGGTATAATTCACCAATAAATAAATAAATAAATAATAAAAATTCTTTCATCAAACTCTATGTCTCTCTCTTCTGTCAAATTGTAAAGCTCGTATTGCTCACAGTGATTTACTACTGGTGACATTTTGCCAATACCTCCCTTCATATATGTACAGTACACAATTATTTACATATAAAAGATCCCTGGAAAAGGTTTTTTTCATGTTCCAACGGTTGTAGTACGTTGCTAGATACAAGACTGACTTACTACAGGTTAGATTTTACCAATATCTCCCTTATGGTATGTACAGTACACAAATATATATTTTTTAAAACTACAGTAATTCACCAAAAGGGTTTTTTTCATGTTCCACAGGTTGTAGTACGTTGTTAGTTACAAGACTGACTTACTTCATGTGAAATTTTGCCAGTATCTCCATTACTGTATGCACCATTCACAATTATACAAAAAATCTGTAAGACCCCAAAAGGGATTTTTCATGTTCCAAAAGTTGTAGTATATAATATTGATGTACTTTATGTACAATAAGGGAGGTATTAGCAAAATGTCACCTATAGTAAGTCAGTCTAGTCACTAGGAATGTACTACAACCTTTGGAACATTAAAAAAAAAACTTTATGTGAATTTTACAGTGAGAAGATATTGGCAAACTTTACAGTGAGGACGATATTGGCAAAATTTCAACTGTAGTAAGTCAGTCTGGTCACTAGTAACATACTAGTAACATACATATTTAATATCACTGTCTTGAGGCAATAAACCAGGTTAAGTGTTTTCTTTAAGGGAAATGTTTAAAGTGCAGTTTCGCGCGTTCCGTGACTTGCGTTCATATCCTCATCTGCCTGTTCATAGTTTCAGTTTATAGTTTCATCTGTTTACAGATCAGTAAGATCTGAGTTTGGTCTTTTAATAGCTGTCATTGCGTTAATGCACTGCGCCGCGTAATGCGTTTTCTTTAACAGATTTCTGAGGGGAATAGTGTGAAACCTTGCGCGTTCGTTCATATTCTACATCTGCTTAACTGTAGTTCGCATAATCATCAATAAAGTGTATTCTGAGATCTGAGGTCTTATCACTCATTACTGTATGAGGGGAACCCCAGTATTACAGCGCAGCGTCACACAAGCCATGATACAAAGTTACAGAAACTAAGCATCCGAAAGCAATATATGTCTTCCTCAGATGTAATGTTAGTTCTGTACTTCAGCGTCGAGTAAAACAGCATTATAATCTCCTTTGTGGTAGAGAAAGCTGCTTACATGCAGGCTACGGGAAAAAGCGAAGATGTTGAATTAAACACACACACAATCAGCTTTTCCACATGTTTATACTGGCCCCGATAATCAAAACATCTACTTAGCGCTTGCTCCATTTCTGCAGATCAGTTTTTGTGAATGGACCGAAATTTGCCTGTCGAATATTATACATCGTATTTTTAAACAGATTAAATATTTTGGAAGTGAATTCTGGAAGGTGAATATGAATTACTGAATTTTTAATTATGAAAATGTGTGTGAAATATTTTGAATCGAAATATTCACAGCTTAAATAAACAACTAGGTTAAATTTCAGGGCCTAAAAATGCAAGCCCTGGAAATACAAGGCATTAAAATGCAAGCACTGTTAATGCAATGCATTATTTTTTCAGTTAGTGCTATTCAACGTTTTTTTTTGTTTCAAAGACATATGGCATTATTTTTCTTCCATACCACACATAAATGCAACCCATATTTTGAGTATTTTTGTACTGAAAAGTTATTTACTGAAATAACAGCATCGTAGCTCTCACTGAAGGTTTTAACGTGCATCTGAACATGAATAAGATTGCCTGCTGAAGTCTTTTCAATTAGAATATAGCAAATTAGTTGTACTTTCATGGTGCTTTTTTTAATTTTGAAAGTCCTTATATAGAAAATGTGTGAAGTGAATTTTCTTTAAACCTCATACTGTACAAGTTTTAAGATTAATTTTATGAACTTTTTTTATTGTATGGTGAATTACTAAATAACTGTATAAAGTAATTTATTAATATGTGACTGTTTTTGTTTTTTTCCAGGCAGTGATGAATATCTTCAGCAGGCTGCTGTACCTCTAGATTCAGAAACTCATGGCTCTGAGGATGTTGCTATTTTCGCCAAAGGCCCAATGGCCCACCTCTTCCACGGAGTCCAAGAGCAAAGCTACATTCCTCATGCTATGGCTTACGCTGCCTGTATTGAGCCCTACACCGACTGCCAGCTAGAAAACTATGGCGTTTGCACTAAGTTCAGCCTCGCGGTGCTGCTGCTGAGCTTGCTCTCCTCACTCACCACCCTTATGTAATGTGACTAAAGTGGGGTGAGGTGCACTTTAAACAGCTTTTCTGTATATTTAAATCACAATACATTTGCAGGTTTTTCGCATTCAGCTGCAACATTTAGACAACTGACGGGCAAGTTGCATAAGTTCTGCACTGGATCGGTGTTTGCAATTAATGTTGGTTGAGATATAATTTAGATCCTCTGTGAGGACATGAATGTTGATTAATAAAATTTGGCAAATCCTAGAAGGTGTACTTGCATTTACATTGTATTCACATTTCTTTAGTGACCCTAAAAATACTGAATAAATGGTAATGTATGTAATAAAATAACCCTCTGTGTAGATTAAATTTATGCTTATAATATTTACTTTCACAATGCTGCACTCTAAAAAATGCTGGGTTAAATACAACCCAGTGCTGGGTAAAATAGATTATGATATATTATAAATATATTGTGGACATTGGGAACAGCGTGATTAACTGGTGACATCTTCAGGTAAAAGAAAATAAGTAATATGAAACATATCAACTGTGCTATTGTTTCAAATGAGTAAATCATGGAAATCACTAAAAGTATTGTGAAATGTGATATTTTTAAAACTGTAATTAAACTATAAACCTTTTTTTGTGTGTCCATTGTACACCATTCTGAAAGATGGCCTGCCTCGTAAGTTCATACGTGAGACATTCAAAGAAATCCTCCAAAGAAAGATTCAAACCACCATATATATACAGTGGGTACGGAAAGTATTCAGACCCCCTTAAATTTTTCACTCTTTGTTATATTGCAGCCATTTGCTAAAATCATTTAAGTTAATTTTTTTTCCTCATTAATGTACACACAGCACCCCATATTGACAGAAAAACACAGAATTGTTGACATCTTTGCAGATTTATTAAAAAAGAAAAACTGAAAAATGCTCAGTATTTAGTAGAAGCACCCATTTGATCTAATACAGCCATGAGTCTTTTTGGGAAAGATGCAACAAGTTATTCACACCTGGATTTGGGGATCCTCCGCCATTCCTCCTTGCAGATCCTCTCCAGTTCTATCCGTACCCAATGTATATATATGATATTTAACCTATTTATTGTAAAAAAATATATATATATTAAATATGATCCATTAATATACTGTTATAACTACAATAAAAAATATAATTGATTAACATAAATATATATTTATACAATAAACATTAATTTATTGGCGTAACCTGAGAGAACTCTGACCCCTGGTGGTGATCTAGACCTCCAGCTTGGGAACATTTCTGAATCAAACCAAATAATCCTGTATCTTCAGACAGTTTCAGGTATAGTCTACATGCCTTACAGCATAAGGGGTCTCTGATGAGCAACTATATTCACAACTGTTCACTATGCTGTCAGTGCAACTGAAATGGTGCTGTGTCGGTGTCTGTGCAACCCTCTCTGAAAACCCTCAGCCCACGTTTCCACTAACTTGAGAGGTGAACAATGTCATAACTGAGTATGTTACTGCACAACCTGCCCACAAACAAGCATTGCTTTAATGGGCAAATGGCCTTCTGGCCTTGAAATTGCTATTATAGGCTGCCCTTGAACAACATAAGGCATATTTATATAACATGCATAGATTTATGTAACATGCATCCAGACATCAAGGTCTGCTGGATTTCTAATGAAAGCCAATATGAATTCTTGTTACCTGAGAAGATCCGGTTTTTGCCTCACTAGGAGACAACAGAGGATTGCAATATTGAGCCAAAGGTCTTAGGGTACGTTTACTCGAGAACATAAGCATTTGCGCCGGTTGAGTTTCGCGTACAGACCACAAAACGTCACAATGATCCCCATTCATACAGATCTGTGAAAGTGACTAAAAACGCTGTATTATTCATGCCAGGCCAGTAGGTGGCGGTCACTTTATATATATAGAATCTATGCCACGAAGAATTAAGGCAGTTTTGAAGGCAAAAGGGGGTCCAACCCGGTACTAGCAAGGTGTACCTAATAAAGTGGCCAGTGAGTGTATATATATATAAGAAAAGTAACTGATCCTTCAAATATTAGATATTAACTATCAAGTTAACTGACAAAAGTTGTTCTCAGGCAATGGAAAACGTAGCTAGTAATGCTAGTTAATGTTTCTACTATTCGTAAACCTTTTGATATGATCTTTTATGAATAGCAAAAAATGTGCAATGAGGAACAGCACGCAAATAAACAACAGAATAAACAACGTGCATGCGAATAATTAATTCTATTTGCAAATTGGAAAATTCCTAAATTCAATTACACGCCCAACAATATTCTTCTTGGATTCATTTATAGTTCAATGTGGCCTCCTGCAATATTTGGTGTACTATCCCTGTAATTATGACTTTTTAGCTTAATTTTTATGTTCTGTTGCTGCACAAATGCAAACATTTACTGTTGTTCGTCGAACTTTCACGGGCGATATCCAGACTGGAGTTTCCTCATAGAGATATCACATCGGGTTTAGTTGAGCACACGGATTCACCAACAGAAAACTGCTTGGTTCAAAAATTTCTGTGTAAGCTGTGCTTCATACATCGCCACACTATTTACAGTAGTCGGCGGACCCTTTTGCCCAAGAAATTTCGCTAATATGGCCACAACTTTCAGAGAAGACGCCATATTTTTACGTGAATGAAAACAAGATGTTGATACAGTGCGCACAATGGTACTACTGTATAACCTAGACCAAGTAACTCCAATGTCCAAAACTGTTTTATGGTGTTTTTGTCTATAGAAAGTTTTCAGCATGTTGTTAAATTACATTAGAATAAGGGTTGCCAGGTTTTCACAACAAAACCCGCCCAATTGCTACTCAAAACTAGCCCAAAACTAGCCAATCACGTTTCGAGGCGGTCCCCCGTTAAAAATTGCGTTCCGAGGGGTAAAATACACGTTTTTTGGTGAGATTCCCCAGTAAAATTCGCATTTCAGGGGCTAAATGTCACGTTATTGGGGTCGCTTCAACCCGCGGACATGAAAAACAAACCGCGGCAACAGTGTTAAAGTAGCCCAATTGACCTATCGGTAAGCCCCGCCCCCCTTAGTTACTGTTGCTCCCTTGGACAAACAAACGGAGCTGCTCACTGTCTTACAATGACAGCTGTCAGTGTGAAAACCTTGTCACACGATGTTCTTGAACAATTTTGGACACAGAAGGACCACCATTCAAGTGGGATATGCCATGGAGGGATATATAAAAGATTTTAAAGTGCCCCTATTATGGATTTTTGAAAATGACCTTTCATGCAGTGTGTAACAGCTCTAAGTGAATGAAAACATCCTGCAAAGTTTTAAATCTGAAAGTGCACTGTGTATAAAGTTATTGTCTCTCAAAAGAAAGAGTCGACTCTGAATCATTTAAACGAGTCATTTTTAAAACGAATCCCAAGCCGTTTCACGTTGATATCAACATGAAACATTAGCATATTGCCCGCCCACTTGTTGCAAGCGCAGACCTGGGAAAACCTGAAAGCTTGGTCTGAATGAAGATGCAAATTCATTCTTTGCCACTAGGTGCCGCTTTTGGAGCGGTAAAAATAGCTGTTTCCCCGGTAACGCTGTACACAAAGCAGCACTGCGCTCACAAACGCTGCTTTATCAGGCATTACAGGCATAATGAAATGAAAATGAGACTTCATTGGGATTAGAGTTGAATGCTTACGGACATTTTGCTCTATTTTGTTCGGGTTCAGGAAATGTAATAAAATAAATTCCATCCTCTCAGGATACCTGAATTCAGTGTTACAAGTACCCCAGACGCATCGTTTTTCCATTTTTGTAGCATAAACACCATCAAACTGATGAAAGCTTCGGATCTTCCAATATTTTTCTGTTAACACAGTAGGAAAAGTGTCAGAGAAAAATAAATAAATACGACATATTTCATTTAAAATTATAGGCCAAGCAAAATATAAACAAAACCGAGTTGAACGTCCTTCAAGGACAGCGCATCCACACT
>NW_015666542.1:1295893-1298362 GCF_001515625.1 Sinocyclocheilus rhinocerous
AATTTTCCGAAAGATGGTTTTGGTCATTTAAGGTAGTTGTTATCACGCTGATATATGTTCAATTGTTCGTTTTTGTGATAAGTTTGATTTTGGCTAGTAATTTGATGCTCTAAAAACGGGGCGTGTCGTTATGGTTGATTGGGTCTGCGGGAGTTTGGGCGGGAGTTTGATACCGCGGCTCCACCTAGAGGTCTGCGAAGGACTGTTTTTTTAGTCCCGCCCGCTCCCGCTATATATTCACTCTTTGTTCACCCGCTGTCCGCTTAGAATAATTTTCTAAATGGACGTCGGAACGGGATATTGTTAGACCGCCCAAATTACACCAGAGTTACCGACCGCTACCGCGTTTTATTCGGGAATTTAATCCCGCGGCGCAAAAAATATGGTCGGGTCCCGCGGTTGCAGACCTCTAGCTCTACCTCACGACTCTACCGCGCAGACTCTGGCTCCAAACGAATCTCTACTGCGCAGACTCGGGCTCCAAACGAATCTCGTCTGCGCAGTAACGAATCTCTACTGCGCAGACTCTGGCTCCAAACGAATCTCTACTGCGCAGACTCTGGCTCCAAACGAATCTCTACTGCGCAGACTCTGGCTCCAAACGAATCTCTACTGCGCAGACTCTGGCTCCAAACGAATCTCTACTGCGCAGACTCTGGCTCCAAACGAATCTCTACTGCGCAGACTCTGGCTCCAAATGATGTCATTTACTCAAGATGGCAGCGGCCATACTGAGATGCTTTGGCTTCACTTTTCTATAGTGAAAGGAATAGGAGACGCATCGTCCATCTTTTTTTTACAGTCTATGGTTCCGCTCCCCGTGCAACTGATACTCGACTGCCATTGGCTCATCTGCGTTCGAGGGGAGGGGCTTACCGATAGGTCAATTCCGCGGGAAAATCGCGGACTTGGCAACACTGAGTACAATCAAAGTCCCTTTAAGGTATTCTATAGTCTTTGGTACAATCCATTGAACACATTGTACAGCCTCGTTTTCATTCCTGTAAAATATTAAATAGCGCTACCCTGACTGAGATCATATCCATTATGATATCTCTGACGCATTTATGAGATACTCACTGATAAAACTGATGAAGTTTACCTTCGTGAAATGCACAAGAGCGACTCCTATGCTTGACCTCACAGCCCCAACAAACATGGCGACGATTGCCTGACACGTTACAGTTACGTTTCTATAGTAACGCTGCAACTCTCGCGATAACAGCGACCGGCGAGACTGCCTGACTGCGGCGCCCTATTTCCTTTCCTCGCTGTAAGTGCGAGGGCTCCGGCAGAAATCGAGTCATCAACCATCACAAACTTTAGTCACAAACAGCGTTTAACTTTCATTTGTAGGCGAGCAACACACCAGCGGTTCATAAGTTAGGCCAGGGTGTTGTTTCTGAAGCGCCTCGGCGTGTTTTAGGCGTTTGTTTGAGGCGTAAACAGTGTAAAAGAGGAGTTGTGGGTGGGTTTGACGGTTATGGCAGCACCGCGACCCATTAAAGGGATTCTGAAGAACAAATCCAGTATCAAAGCCCGACCAGAAGAGCCAGTCCAGGACACCCCAGAACCAGGAGACCCTATCAACTCTGAAGACGACCAACAGTGAGTAACTAGTCTGTAAAACAGCTTAAATCAGTCAGACAGGGCGGCTGTAGCGCCTGTCAATCAAACTCGGACATGATGTTGACAGCGACCTGAACTAGTACACTTAACCAGTCCTCTAGGTTGAGTTTAACTGGTTTTGCTCCAGTTCGATTACTGGGTTAGTAGCTTGGGCTGCTAATAGGTTAGCCACTGACCTGTCATGTCAAGCAAAACCATCCTGCTGGATTGAACACAAGACCAACCTCTTTACTAACCAGCTGTATTACAGTCAGTCTCTGAGCCTGTTATCTACATGCACAGCTCAATGGTGTGTTTGAAATATGGATTCACAAGCAGCAAAAGTGTTGTTGTTTTTTTTCAAACGTATACATTACGTAACAATGACGTTAAAAACTCTTTAAAACGTTTTATTAAGAATATTATTATATGCAGACATTTAAATTAAATATGAATAGGACACTCAAGAAAACTTCCAAGAGCATTCGTGAGACTTATTTCACCCCAAACTTTTACTTACTTTTAAGCCAAAATTCAGGTTAAATTTCTTGTTTTTATTACTGCTCTCTCTCTCGCTATCTATCTATCTATATATATATATATATATACACATACACATATATACACTACCGTTCAAAAGTTTGGGATCAGAACGATTTTTAAAGTTTTTTACAGGAGTTTCTTATGCTCATCAATACTGCATTTATTTGATTAAAAAAAATACAGGAAAAAAATTAATATTGTGAAATATTATTATGATGTAAAATAACGTTTTTCTATTTTAATATACATTAAAATATTGTTTATTCCCGTGATGCAAAGCTGAATTTTCAGCATCATTACTCCAGTCTTCAGTGTCAC
>NW_015666542.1:1298372-1301885 GCF_001515625.1 Sinocyclocheilus rhinocerous
ATAATTTTTTCCCGGATTCTTTGATGAATAAAAAGTTAAAAAGAAGAGCACTTATTTAAAATAGAAATCTTTTCTAACAATATACAGTACAGTTCAAAAGTTTGGGGTCAGTACATTTTTTATTCTTTCTTTTTTTGAAAGAAATTAAAACTTTTATTCAGCAAGGATGTGTTAAATTGATAAGAAATGAAAGCAAAGATTTATATTGTTAGAAAAGATTTATATTTTTAATAAACGCTGTTCTTTTTAACTTTTTATTCATCAAAGAATCCTGAAAAAAAGTATCGCAGTTTCCAAAAAAATATTTGGCAGCAACAACTGTTGCCAACATTAAAAAGTATCAGTTTCCAAAAAAAAAATATTTGGCAGCACAACAGTTTCCAGCACTGATAATAAATCAGCATATTAGAATGATTTCTGAAGATATATCATATAATATAAACATACTTATACTTGACAATATTACATTATTTATAACGAATGTAGGAATATAAAAAAATAAATAATAAAAAAAGGAAGTAAACACTGTAACCACCAACAGGGCACTCACTCAGTAATCTGGGAAGTTTGTGTGCATTGGGAATCATATTTTGTTTCAAATAAAGACAAGGTAACACTCATTTTACGTACAGCACACAGTGGAAATGACAGAGAACACGCGATCACGCAGGATACAAACGCACACTTCACAAGATCTCACAGCTGGATTCGACTAAGTCTGCAAGGTTTGTGAAATTTAATGTTTATTAGACATTAAATATTTGTTTAAACGATATAAATGCGTATTTGCTGAATAAATAAAGTATTATAGTGTTTGCCTTTCTAATACTAATTATTTAAAAGCAATCGTTATAATACTTTTTTTGTGTAGACCTACCTCCTTTGTTTAACAGTTCTGTCTGATTATTAGACCGACTTCTATCCGTATTAGAACCGTTAAACGGCGACGGCAAACAATGAAGAGGGAGAATGTGAAGCGTTGTGTGTGCAGGCGCTGCCGTCAAAATAAAAGTCCCGCCTCGAACACATCGGCCAAACAGGAAAACTCATCGGCCGATGCCGATATCTAAAAAATGCCAAATATCGGCCGATATATCGGCCTTCGCGACATATCGGTCAACCACTATATATATATATATACAGTAAAATGTAGTGATCTGAATATTTTTCCATCTACATACTTAAAATTCATGATTATAAAAACACACTACAAGTTAATTAAAAATAAAACCATAAAAAAACACTTGAAATAAACATGAACTAAAATAAAATAAAAAGCTTTTTTATTTCAACAACATTTTTAAAATAACATGCAAAAAAATAAGAAATCAGGAAGGGGGCCAACACTTTTTCACACCACTGTATATATTCAATGATGAACCTAACTACTCGATAACTAAAGTATTGTTCATTGTAGTATAATATTATAATATTTCTCTTGTCCCACAACAAACAAAGAATGAAATGATGTCAAAGTGTTAATTTAAAATTTATAATGAAATAAATAAATAATCTAATAATAGTGTATTAGAGAAAACTGTTGAACAGAGGCAGTAAAGTAATGTAGACAAAGAATGGGATTTGGCATTTACATCGCTGTCTAAATAAAAGTCCCACTTCTGAGACATCGGACAAACAGTAACTTAGCGGCCGATGCCGATAATTAAAAAAATGCCTGTTTGGAATGTTTCCGAAATTTACTGGGAATTTTCCACCTTTTTGCAACCCTAGGTTTGCTACAGAATACTACATTATATTTTTCAATCCCATTAAGTTTAAATGAGTTACTGCAGAGTGAGAGAAACTAAAACACATATAACCCCCCCCAATTCCATTTTTTCCTGTTTTTTTTATTTATTAAATATTCCATTTTTTCCATTATAATTTTTCTAAACTGTTTTAATGGTAAATTGAAAATATAAATCAAAAATCATTTGACAAATACTTGAAATCATGAAAAATGTAACAACAATTTATTATAAGTTAAAAAAAATACAAATTTTAAGGCTATATGAAATGTTTTGTTTTTTTTACTTAAATCAGTTTTATTTTTTTTACAAATTCTGTGTTTTCCATTAATTTTCTGGATTCCATTTTAATGCTTTTGTTAAATTTTAATAATCAAACGCATCTCTAATTAATAAATTTTATAAAATATATAATTATTTTTTAGCTCTTTTTTTTCAGAAAAACTGCGTTTTGTGTTGACTTTTTTGTGGTAAATAAATTCTGGTAAAGAATTTTTTTGGGTAAATATTCTTTAAAGAATAATGTTTTAGTAGTACTATCATTACATTAAGTAATAAATTTCTGTCACAGTTTCTGCAAATTAAAGGATTAGTTTCAGAATCAAAATGTCTTGATAAGTTACTCACCCCCATGATATCCAAGATTTTCATGTCTTTTTCTTTCTTCATTCGAAAAGAAATTAAGGTTTTTGAGGAAAACATTCCAGGATTTTTCTCCATATAATGGACGTCAACAGGGACAAATGATTTGAAGGTCCAAATTGCAGTTTCGGTGCAGCTTCAAATAGGGCTGTGTATTGGCAAGAATCTGGCGATACGATACGTATTACGGGGGGTGCGATACGATATGTTGCAATACATTGCGATGCTGTAAGCAAGGCACTATATTGGGATATTTCTTATTTTAGGAATAGGATAAAATTAAATAAATTAGCAATAAATAAATAAAAATTATTTAACCAGAACACAGTGGGATCTGCATTTGCAATAATCAGTCCCTGCACTGTTAGACATTTCAAAGGGTTTTTACAGTAACTTACTGGCAACACTTAAAGTGGAAATGAAGCAGTCAGTCAAGTTTACATTATTTATTAAAGTGATTTCCACTTTGATTAAAAAATATATAACAAACTGACAAGGCTTAGTTAAAACACGTGAGAATGATAAACTTTATTGAGGAAGCAGCACTGGTCCGATTGTTCAGATAACGTTAGGTGATTAGTTAAACACTACGTCCTGTTAATAGCAGGAAAGCTAATTGTATTCGCAAGTGAACATAAAATGTGATACATACAACTGGTGAACCAGTCAAAGTAATGCATATGTCTTAATGGTCTGACATAACAATAAAATGCGACATGAATGATGAAGCGTTGTCTGGTTACATCACCTTGCGCCTGGCATTATGAAAACAATGTTTGGGATACCACGATCAAAACTTAGCATATAGACAGTTCGATGTTGAATATTCATCCAAATTATGGTGAAAACCAAATTTTTTGTGTGTTAAAATAACATTTGTGTGATCAAAATGTAAAGAAATGCTTCTATTACTTCACTGGCCATCGGAGCGAACCAACCCCGTGACGTCACACGCGGTGGTACTGCAAGATGGCGGCGCCCTTGCTCTAAAAGCTATAACAAAACATCCTTTTTTCTTTAAAATGGTTACATTAATCATGTTTGTTATATATTTTTTAATCAAAGTGGAAATCACTTTACTAAATAATGTAAACTTGACTGACTGCTTCACTTCCACTTTAAA
>NW_015666542.1:1302238-1303405 GCF_001515625.1 Sinocyclocheilus rhinocerous
CGAACAGAAATTATCTATCACAACGCCTGAGTACCGCATTTAAATCTCTTTCAGAAAAGGTCTATCACAGCGTGTAAATACCGCACTGAAATCTATTCCGTGCTGTCTCACGCTTGAATGGCTTAAACACTTTAATATTTAAACTGACAAGGCTTACATGAGAATGATAAACTTTATTGAGGAAGCAGCACTGAAGCAGCACTGGTCCGATTGTTCAGATAACGTTAGGTGATTAGTTAAACACTACGTCCTGTTAACAGCAGGAAAGCTAATTGTATTCGCAGGTGAACATAAAATATGATACATACAACTGGTGAGCCAGTCAATGTAATGCATATGTCTTAATGGTCTGACATAACAATAAAATGCGACATGAATGATGAAGCGTTGTCTGGTTACATCACCTTGCGCCTGGCATTATGAAAACAATGTTTGGGATACCACGATCAAAACTTAGCATATAGACAGTTTGATGTTGAATATTCATCCAAATTATGGTGAAAACCAAATTATTTGTGTGTTAAAATAACATTTGTGTGATCAAAATCACTTCACTTATATTACTTCACTGGCCATCGGAACGAACCAACCCCGTGACGTCACACGCGGTGGTACTGCAAGATGGCGGCGCCCTTGCTCCAAAAGCTATAACAAAACATCCTTTTTTCTTTAAAATGGTTACATTAATCATGTTTGTTATATATTTAATATGTTTCATTAGATTTTATAATTTTTTATATATATAATTCATTTAATTTTTACCCTACATAGGTACTACTGGCATTCAATTAAAACAGACACAATAATTACAAAATATAACGACAGCGCAGTTTACCATAGAAAAGTTTGTTACCGCTATGTTGATGGGTAAATGTTACTAGGTTAAACTGGTGTGCAAAAATGTTGACACAAACAGACAGACAAACGTACGTATATATTTTTTTACCTTGCTTACTGGTCTTCTTCTCTCGTAATGTGCATCGACACACAGCGCAGATGTTCTCCGGAACTCTTCCACTCTCGCGGGTTCATCCCCGGGCAAAACCCGCGGGCGGCACTGCTGCGCTGGATCCGTGTCTTCCTCGGACGCGAATGGCGCGGCGCGAATCGACTCGACAAAAGACAATATAGAACCCATTATACTATCTACAGTGGATGCGGACAGTA
>NW_015666542.1:1303465-1303590 GCF_001515625.1 Sinocyclocheilus rhinocerous
ATAATCAGTCCCTGTAACATTCAACGTTATTGAACCACTTTTTGCACATTTTGTGTCAAGGGGGAAAAATTAAAGTGCTTGCAGGATCCTTTAGTTAAATGTATGATACGTATAATACGTATAAA
>NW_015666542.1:1305538-1306513 GCF_001515625.1 Sinocyclocheilus rhinocerous
ATTTTATTTTCTCAATAGGCTACTGGCCAACATTAACTACTAACACCTGAACAAAATTTCACATTAGTTACAATGTTAATACAAGATAAGCGTTGCTTGTTAAAAGTAATTTTAATTCGGTAATTCAATAAGCTGACAAAAGTCGTTTGAAACGACAGCGCAGTTTACCATAGAAAAGTTTGTTACCGCTATGTTGATGGGTAAATGTTACTAGGTTAAACTGGTGTGCAAAAATGTTGACACAAACAGACAGACAAACGTACATATATTTTTTTTTACCTTGCTTACTGGTCTTCTTCTCTCGTAATGTGCATCGACACACAGCGCAGATGTTCTCCGGAACTCTTCCACTCTCGCGGGTTCATCCCCGGGCAAAACCCGCGGGCGGCACTGCTGCGCTGGATCCGTGTCTTCCTCGGACGCGAATGGCGCGGCGCGACTCGACTCGACAAAAGACAATATAGAACCCATTATGCTATCTACAGTGGATGCGGACAGTAATTTGACGTCACAGAAAATTCCCATGATGCAAAGGGTAATACAGTTACTTACTGTAAAGCGAATTTGCAGTATTATACTGGGTGATATACAGTAAATAACTGTAGAAATTACAGAAATGTCTAACAGTGTGTAACATTCAACGTTATTGAACCACATTTTGTGCAGTACGAGTCAAGGGGGAAAGATTAAAGTGCTTGCAGGATCCTTTAGTTAAATGTATGATACGTATAAAATGTATTTTATAAAAAGACCATATATATTTTTAGACCCTGCTTTAAAGTTTCACAGTTTAAGTTTACAATTGTAACATACAATGTCATAACATTTGGATCTGAACAAAAGAATTACATCTGCTTAATATCAATGAAAAATAAAGTGCTTGCAGGATTCCTAAAGAAAACAAAACAATTGAAAAACAGTAAAATAAATACAGATGTTGAACATTCTCAGAACCTTTCCACTTGGATTTCACAG
>NW_015666542.1:1308280-1340613 GCF_001515625.1 Sinocyclocheilus rhinocerous
GTTTAACCTAGCTAACATACGATTTTATTTTCTCAATAGGCTACTGGCCAACATTAACTACTAACACCTGAACAAAATTTCACATTAGTTACAATGTTAATACAAGATAAGCGTTGCTTGTTAAAAGTAATTTTAATTCGGTAATTCAATAAGCTGACAAAAGTCGTTTGAAACGACAGCGCAGTTTACCATAGTAAAGTTTGCTACCGCTATGTTGATGGGTAAATGTTACTAGGTTAAACTGGTGTGCAAAAATGTTGACACAAACAGACAGACAAACGTACGTATATATTTTTTTACCTTGCTTACTGGTCTTCTTCTCTCGTAATGTGCATCGACACACAGCGCAGATGTTCTCCGGAACTCTTCCACTCTCGCGGGTTCATCCCCGGGCAAAACCCGCGGGCGGCACTGCTGCGCTGGATCCGTGTCTTCCTCGGACGCGAATGGCGCGGCGCGACTCGACTCGACAAAAGACAATATAGAACCCATTATGCTATCTACAGTGGATGCGGACAGTAATTTGACGTCACAGAAAATTCCCATGATGCAAAGGGTAATACAGTTACTTACTGTAAAGCGAATTTGCAGTATTATACTGGGTGATATACAGTAAATAACTGTAGAAATTACAGAAATGTCTAACAGTGTGTAACATTCAACGTTATTGAACCACATTTTGTGCAGTACAAGTCAAGGGGGAAAAATTAAAGTGCTTGCAGGATCCTTTAGTTAAATGTATGATACGTATAAAATGTATTTTATAAAAAGACCATATATATTTTTAGACCCTGCTTTAAAGTTTCACAGTTTAAGTTTACAATTGTAACATACAATGTCATAACATTTGGATCTGAACAAAAGAATTACATCTGCTTAATATCAATGAAAAATAAAGTGCTTGCAGGATTCCTAAAGAAAACAAAACAATTGAAAAACAGTAAAATAAATACAGATGTTGAACATTCTCAGAACCTTTCCACTTGGATTTCACAGGTTTTTCAGTTTGTACACCGAAACAGGAACTGGGAAAATTCTTTCATCCTCCATTACTAGCAGCGAACTATATTAACGCTAACATTAGTGGTGTGCCCTTATGCTAGTATTTCTTGTCACTGTCTAAGTTCAGAGATGAAGACTGCTATCTAGCGGTCGGGATACCGCTAAAAATACAAAACATACAAATTTATATACTTTTTAATCACTAATTTGTTTCCGGAAAATACCGTAATCTCGGCTAAATGTTGCTTAATTTCTTTTGGACACTTTAGTTTGAAATATCAAGTGATTTCTTAGAAATATTTGATTGAACTTGGTTTGTAATAAACTAGAGTTTAACATATTGTAAAGAAACTGAGAATGGTGTTTGCTCGTGCAAAATCCTCTCCACAATGCTGGAGTGTGGGTGGTTGCCAGGGCATTTGTTAAGGTGTTTTGAGTGCTTCTGGTGCGTTATGCGGTTGCTAGGGCATTTTATTTACTGGCAAAGCCACAAGTCTCTGATATTTTGCTCGCAGATATGGCACGGGTCCCTCCTTCAGTGCAAGTCTATGAGATTTTTCAGTTTTATCATGCAACAGGCAAAATAGTAAGTAAACAGGAAAGCAGCATGCAGCAACAAACAGTGTGATTTGAGATATCTGTTCATTCATGTCTACAGAACAAACAGATCAAATCAAAATGACTAATTTAATAAGCATGCTCTGATCAATTTTTAAAAAATTTTTTTTTACAGATAATACCAATTGCCGATTTCAGGTGACAATTATTTAAAGGTGGGGTAAGCGATTTCTGGTAGCCAATGTTGACATTTGAAATCACCAAAACAAACACGCCCCTACCCCAAAAGGGTCTTGCCCCTATTTTGATAACTCCGCCCCACACATACGTACGCAACCCAGGCAACGATTAGTTCTGTGAAACAAAGCAAAACCAATGTTACACCGTGTCTACACCGCACGCGAGTGGCGCGGGACAAGTCTCATTTGCATGCAATATATGACCAAAGGGACAAACAACAGACATTTTTCCACATTTTGTTTTGCTCATGTTCACAGAGGCAGCCATATCACCCTGAAGCCCAAGACTGGTTACCCACTGAAGCTGAGCAGGGTTGAGCTGGTCAGTTCCTGGATGGGAGACCTCCTGGGAAAAACTAGGTTGCTGCTGGAAGAGGTGCTAGTGAGGCCAGCAGGAGGTGCTCACCCTGTGGTCTGTGTGGGTCCTAATGCCCCAGTATAGTGACGGGGACACTATACTGTAAAAAGCACCGTCCTTCGGATGAGACGTTAAACTGAGGTCCTGACTCTCTGTGGTCATTTAAAATCCCAGGATGTCTTTCGAAAAAGCGTAGGGGTGTAACCCTGGCATCCTAGCCAAATTTGCCCATTGGCCTCTGACCATCATGGCCTCCTAATCATCCCCATACACTGATTGGCTTCTTCACTCCTTCTCCTCTCCACCAATAAGCCAGTGTGTGGTGGGTGTTCTGGCGCACTGTGGCTGCCTGCACACTGGTGGTGGTTGAGCAGATTCCCCTCCTTTCATGTAAAGCGCTTTGAGTACCCAGAAAAGCGCTATATAAATGTAACTAATTATTATTAATTATTTAAGATAATCTCTGCTTAGTCACTTTTAACTCAAAATAATACCAGCTGTAGTTTAGTTTTTGTGTAATTTTTATAGACAAAGCTACTGCAGTTGGGTTAATTAATAATCAAATAAACAAGCACAACAAAATATAAATTTTTAATGATTATATTATTAGGTCTAATGAAAACAAAGTAGGCTTAAAATATACGTAGTAGGGCTATGAAGAAATACAAGGGCTTAAATTTGCAATTAAACGGAATTAGCGACAGGTGTTTTTTTGGCAGTAGGCTATTATAATTTGTCACATATTTATCTATTTGTTTTTTTACAAAATATATATTAATAATGCATTAGAAAAATTATTGAAATTAAAATAGCATTTATTACAAAATGTATTTCTCATGTATTTTTAACTACTGAATCAGGTTAATTGTCATTGAACATTTTGGGTTATATATTTTATAATGGATTTTATGTGATTGACAGACAGAATTAATTAGGATCACATTTTTGGAAATTGTTAAAGAATTCCATCTTACGGATGTCCAAAAATATTGACTAAGTGACTTTGCGTTTTACTCTCTACTTGCTTCTCCACTGTATATGTCCCACCTTTATCCTGTGTGAATATGAGGGCATTATTTTTCTAACAATATGTTTTGTTTCTCAAACACCTGCAGTAGCAGGAGAGCCATGTTTCTTTGGCAACTTTTTTGTTACTTGAGAGATCAGGAGGATAACCTGTACCAGCTTGTAGATCTTATTTTTGCCTGAACTGCTGTTTTTCCAGGACTTTTTCCCGTGGTGATAAAACTGTTTGAATTCTACGTTTTCGCAGCATTCGGGTCTCCTAACCGCAGACAAGTTCCTTGTATTGTGTTGTGCTTGCTCTCCTAATAAGCCACTACAGGCCGCTTGTTCATGTACTGTTTTTCTAACCTATGATCCATTGAGAAAAACCTTGACCTCTACTACATGCAACAGTGCACCGTATTGACGCTATTGACGCTATTCGCAGTCAAACATGAATGAAACTAATCTCTTGATTATTTAGCGAGGGGACATGAACATCCATTCTAAAGAGATTAGCATTGCTCGATTGGTCCTTGGTCTTGCTTTGTTCATCTTTCTGTCGGTAAATCTTGCACTGATTTCATCCAAGACTCACTTCATCCAATACCTCTATAAAAGAGACCTAAAAATACCGTCAAAACAACGGTTCTTTGAAATGCTATAGTTAAAAATTGCCATTTTAAATCAGGTTTGAGTGGATTTTCACACTGGCTCTGTAACGCAGCACCTCATCCAAACAGTGGTTGTGTAACTGTTCTTCTTCCATGTGGATTGGCACATTTGACTGCTACTGCAGACGCGTTAGTGATCCAGTCTGCTGCGTTCATGTCACCAAACGCACTCATAATTATGCATCAAATGCATTGTCCACTGGTTTGAAAAGGCAGTCGGTTGAAATTAATTGTACTTTGTGGTTTGCATTACAAAACTGCACTAGGTGTAGCGCTGTAACATAACTATAGCGTTCAATGCATTGGGAAACATTTACTTGAGATATGAATGAGGGCCTTGTCTGCCAGTCTTTTCATTTATGTCACTAAAGGCTCGGTATATTTGGCAATGTATGCCACTTGGTGCTATTTTTTGTGTCCGCTGTTTCCAAGGTACTTCTTAAAGTTTCAAAGTGGGGCAGAGTCCTTCGTTTAAAGTAGCAGATCTCAGTGGGAATATTTGCGTCAGGGCTAATAACTAATCTATAATTGTCTGCTAAGCTTTGTGTTTCTGTCTGTTCTTATAGGAAGAAATCACAGAAATGGGATGAAATGAACATTTTGGCCACATATCACCCGGCAGATAAGGACTATGGGCTGATGAAGATAGACGAGCCCAGCACGCCATACCACAGGTAAGCAGCACACAAAAATTGACATTAATGCTGTTTAGACTATATCTGTATAAATATATGAATTCTAATGTGGTTGCGCTACTGCGTGGATTCAGGAGTGAAGCTGCCGCCACCCTATTAAATGTAATAAGAAAATAAAAAAGTGCTTGTTAGAACAAATTGGATTGAGTGAATTTTCTAAGGAGTGATTAAATGAACAAAACGGTATAAATAAAATAAACTATAAATTACTTTTTCGAGTAGTCAGGACTTTGCTCTGTGCAGAGAAAATGTCCAGAAGGGAGTCCAGTTTAAATTAGGGATGCACTGATATGGACGATAAGCCATAGATTACACTGCATTCATTTAAGCTACAGTTTGAAGAACAGTAATTATTAAAGATTTGATCTCTTGCTGAGGCTCTATGGATTGTGAATATGTGTAGTTCAAAGCTTTGCTCTACTCTCTGGATATGTTACTGCCCTGTCTGCAAAATACAAGAGCAGCACTGAGGGTGCAACTCAATATGACAGGGCAAATTTGCGGAAAAGGTCATGCTGTCTTTCTCCATTCGGGCTATCGGCCAAAAATCTCCTGTCCCTCTTAGGATGGTCGGCGATGACGAGGATGAGGGGGCGCTCAGCGATTCGGAGGGGAACACAGTCCTACCCGGAGATGACCTTGCTAAGAAGTAAGTGATGCATGATTGCTATCTCTGATATGGATGGAAGGGTAGTGGAGGGATTCTCAAAATGTTTTGGGTTCCAAAATTTGGGTGACACCCCACCTATACTCCATCCTTATCACAGAATCTCACAGCAAACTACTTTCTTAATAATAACAAAACACTCGCCTTTACTATTTTGTTTATTTTATTGTTATTGACCAGAACCATAACAAATCATTTGGACACTCCCTCATTGGCACCCTGTCTTATTCAAGTGTTTTGGGCTGCAGTGTGTCAGAGTAGTTTTTAGTATAGTTTAGAATAGAATAGTTTAGAATAGTTTTTTCAGAATAGTTTAGGATTGGTATTCAGTCTTTATGCAAATGAAAGTTGGATCTTTTTGTATAGAAAAAGAAAATTAAATTAAATTATAAACCCTACTGGGATTATAAAAGGACCCAAGTTTGCATTCTAAGCGCAGTAGTACTTTTGGAAAAAGGTGGCAAGATGGTAGTAGTGGTGAATAGTCATAATTTGTATGAAACCACGTATAATAGAAATGCTTTTGTAATTTTACTATGGGTTTTCTTAGTTTAAGATCAAAAGTCTGTGTTTGGGCCAAGGAAAATCTATGCATTAAAAGGCAATTAAAAATAAATAAATACATAAATAAATAAAGGCATAAAAAACAACTTCTAAAATAATTTTAATTTGAAATAATAATAATAAAAAAGTAACAAAATATCAACAAAATGCAAAGTCCATTTAATCAAAACCAAATTCTGGGACATAAAAGTGCCTTTAATTGAAGAAACACGCATCGCTTTTTTTATTATTGTTATTGTAATACTGATAACTGGACAACTGTGGTTTGTACTATCAAAGTGCTAAAATATATCCCATTTTAATTTTATGTGTGTTAAAACACTGCGATAGTGGTGCTTTCTTTTTTCTATTTACATTGCACTGGATGAAATGGAGTCCTCTTTTCTGAAAAAAGGAAATGTTGTTCACGCAAAGATTAGGCTGCTTGCACACTAGATAAAGCTTTGACGGAGCATTTGATGGGTAAAAATGCACGATATCCATTGAAAGCTGTAAAAAGAGTCAATTTGAAAATCAAGCAGAAAGGCAGCAAAATCGATTTCTAAAAGCAATGTTTGGTAACATGATGGATCACAACTGTCCCAAACCTTTGCATTTTTCCTGCCACGTTCTTGTGACATCAGTCAAGTCTGCCTTGACATCAGTGGATTCACAGTGATTGAGTGCGTTTAAGTAACCTATGTAAGGAAAGCTCATTAAGATACAACAGCTGTGAGAACAGAGTATTTCTATTATTTTTGGTTTCCTGCCGCCTTGTTGGTTTAATGTAGTTAACAATACATGAACAACCAGAAGTCCGAACAGATGTCACGTCACAGCCTACAGGCGAATCAACGGTCACATCAACTCAAGCAGAGCGGCTAACCGCTTTCACAGTAGTGCCTGCCCAGCGTCTTCTGTCTGACTGCTTCTGTTTGGAGTTCGACTCAAACACGATGCTTTCCTGGCATTTCAGTGTTTCCAAAAAAGCCGCCATGTGCTTCTGATATACAGAGAAACATGTCAGTACAGAGTCCTGCACATGGAGACCCTAAAATTTACGCAACGGGTGGAATAATATGTGTGTCCCATGGTTGTTCACGCTCTGTATGAAGACCGTTTAACCCTTTGACGTGTACGATCACACCGGTGTGATCAGTCTTAGCTGGTCCCTGAAGCGTACGATCACACCGGTGTGATCAGTCTTAGCTGGTCCCTGAAGCGTACGATCACACCGGTGTGATCAGTCTTAGCTGGTCCCTGAAGCGTACGATCACACCGGTGTGATTAGAACTTTCAGTGCCCTGAAGCGTACTTCTATCATTAACCCTTTAACGCGTACGATCACACCGGTGTGATCAGTCTTAGCTGGTCCCTGAAGCGTACGATCACACCGGTGTGATCAGTCTTAGCTGGTCCCTGAAGCGTACGATCACACCGGTGTGATTAGAACTTTCAGTGAGTCACGTGATCAACTGCTGAATTCAAATCTGCTTCTGCGCTTTGGCTGGCGCGGAGCCAGATCGGACGCGCTGAGCGCTTGTCATATTATCACAAATATTCAGTGTTTTCAACCATATAATGCTTATTTTAGGTTCCACACATTTAAATACACATAAGTACTAGCAAAACCATACATTTACAGTTTGTAAAATGCACGCTGATGTCTATGGAAACGGCAATAATGATCCTTACAAATATAATCCGACGACATGTTTTTATTGATATCATATACAGATTGTGAAGGTAACTATAAAGTTTACTCTGCTCTTCTCCCAGTTTACCGGAGACCTACTTTAACGTGTTTCGGGAGGAGAGGATGAATTTGCGTGTTGTAAATCCCACAGCTCGGATTCAGCGCGAACTAACATAGCGGCGCCCATCACCCGGTATAGATCAACTAACACGGTCGTTATAAAAGTGCCCACATGCTTGCACATATTTCAGAATCGGAATATCAGAGATTTCATAAGATAGTGAGCATGTTTGTGAATATTTTGAATAAAACAGGAAAAACTAAATAAAAGCGATCCATGTGTCATACAGATCTATTGTGGCTGCGTTGTGTCACATCACAAGCATGACACGTCGCCATGGAAACAATAAGGCGATACGTTCTAAAATAACGGTTGCCTAAAAAAACTTACGCTGGGGGCTCAGCTAGAATATTTTAAACTCGCGTGCGAAAGGGTTAAAGGCCTTTTCACACGGGAAGTGGCAAGCGGTGGAAACGCCACGCGGCTGCGGCTTTCTCTCGTAGTTTTGTGCAGTCGATGTGGTGTTTGCGACTCGATCATGGGGCGAACGTTGCCATAGTTGCAAACAACAAGGTCACATTTGATTTTACTAAAAACTAAATAAACAAAAGATAACGAACAAATCATTTTAAGGGACTATGACTAGCATAGTTTTCATGTCAGACACGGTTAACTATGACATTTTACACTATTGTATTTTTACGTGGTAAAGCAACGCGTACACGTGATATTCACAATTTTCACAATTATTCAAATATTCACAATTGTGTCGATTCCTATTGAGAATGTATTTCACACAAAAAAAGTTTAGTTTTTTAACATTTAATGTTATTGCATTCCCTCTACGCTGCTTTTTAAAATTTGCAGATGACGATCTTTAAACATTGCATTGTATCTTGTTTTTCATGATGTTTTGCAACACATCATGAATGTCACATTTTTGAAATTGCCTTTCTTAAAATATGTTACAGACAGACTAGGCGGCTTGCTGTTAAAGAAAAAGGAAGTCTTCTGAAAAGATCTAGGCCTATTCATTTTGAATGATAAACAAAACAAAATTTAAGTGGTTATAAAGTACAACATTTTAGCAGTGCTCGCTTTCAAACCAAGCAGCTTTCTGTTGGTCAACATGGCAAATTCACAAAAAACCTTGAACCCGGTGCGATATGTATCTTTGTAGAATTTTTTTTAATAGACTGCTCAATATTTTATTTAAATTTCGTAGATCAATAGTATATGTGGCCACACATTTAAATCAACCAACCTAATTTATACAGAGCCCAACTGAACCTTCACAGGAAGTTTGATTGACAGGCGATCTAACCAGTCATAACGCAGAATTCGCCATTTTGTCCGATAAACAAACCAACCAGGAGAGTACATTAACTTTGGTGGACTTGAACTTGAAAAATTTTGTGTATTGACATCTTTCCGCAGTTGAAACAAGATACCTTCTGATATTCATTCATGTTTATTTAGTGCTGTAATAGAGCTGCACGATTAATCGTTAAAAGATGATAATCTCGATTCAAACACCCATGCGATCCCATTTTTAAATGACGATTTGCTCGTTACCATTAAACCTTGGAAAAAGTCATACAAATCTGCATTCAAATCTGTTTGTGGTGCCGCTGACACAGAGCAGAAAGTTACCATGTTTGGGTAAGAAACGGCTTCAGTCTTTTCAACTACACAGTATTATTTCTGTCTTACAGTCATTCCTATTATCACAGAAATACTGGGATGGAAGTTTATAGTTCGGATATAAACATTGATGTCTAGTGATCAAAATAGAGTAAATATCCTTTTGATAGGAACTGGCGCTTCAAATAATGCTTGTCGATTGCATTGTTTCACCACTAGGTGGCAACAAGTGACTGACAAAAATGTATTTGTCATTGAATCATTCATTCAAGAGATTAGTTCAAAAACGCTGATTCATCCAGTAATGAAACAATCCAAAAATACATATATATTAAAATGTTTAATTTATTCAAATTAAACACTTATAAATAGACTGCAGCAATAATATTTTGTCTCGCACTATTTTGTTTAGTTCAGAATCGTGGGAGAATCGTGATCTCTATTTGCAATGTATTTTTCACTCTGTGAGAGCATGATGTGTGGCATGAGAGCACCATGGCTTGTCGGACGTAGCAACAGTAACGAAGTGGGGCGGGTCTTTGCGAAGGGTCAATTTACAGACACCTCAATAAAACCTCATTGGAGCAGTGCTGGGAAAAGTTACTTTCAAAAGTAATGCATTATGATATCGCGATTGTCCATAAAGTAACTAATTGCATTACTTAGTTACGTTTTATGGAAAGTTATGCATTGTTACTTTTACGTTACTTTTTGTCACCTAGGCTGGGCTTGCTTAACAAAAAAACCCAAAAGTCAGTGAATAAATGGGAAAACAAAGTAACTTGCATTACTTATTTGAAAAAAGTAACTCGGATATTTTTGTTGTAAATTAAAAAGTAATGTTACTTTACTAGTTACTTGAAAAAAGTAATCTGATTACGTAACTCGCGTTACTTGTAATGTGTTATCCACAACACTGCACTGGAGCTTGTGTTATGACATAAACGCAAAAACAAGTGTGCTTCAATGTCATTGATCTCTCACTGTTTGATTTAGAATTTTTATTATTAGGTGACCTATTCCTTTAAAACAATGCAGCGACTATTTGATTTTATGTAAGAATTCCCACCAGAATGTTTATAGATTTTCTTGCCCTCAGAGAAAGGCACTTAAAGTCCTTGAATGAATAGAATAGGTCCATTTTAATGCAGGATTTGGATGTTTAAATCTAGATCTGTGTCTTTAAAAGCTCTGAGATGAATGTGAGTGAGTGGTTTGTTTGCCGCAGGCCTGTAACTGAATCTAAAGCTGATGTTAGCTGCCAGGAAGAGCATCCCAAACCTCCTAGTAATACAACTGCTCTGCTTTAGTCCCGATCACCTTCACTTTCTTTCTCCGGCTGTGTCTCTGCTGTCTCTATTGTCATCGTCCTCCTCCTACTGTGTCGTTCTTTCACCACTCTATCTTGTGTTTCCCTCAGGCACATGCATTTTATGCTCTCCTACCCAGCATTCACTGGGGCCACTGTGTGTGTGTCCGTGTGTGTGTGTCCGGTTACTCCTGAGAGATGCTTTCCTTAGATCTGGTCACATTAACAGTGAAAATACTACACAGACCACCAGGTTTAATGAAAGACTTTCTTAATAAGCTGCACTGAGTTGTGTTTTATTAACATTAGCTATTAGCAATGAGAAGGCCATCTGAGTCAAATTAATTGAAGAACTTATTGTTTTTTCCCTTATAAGCTGCCGTCGAGTCCTCCTAGTTAGTTTCTACTTATAAGTCGTCGATATGGATACAGTATGATGTGCATAAAGTGATTTTGGTTAGACTTAAATGGATGTTTGGGCAATTACATATTTATTGTTTTTTTTTCACTTTCACAAAGACAGCAAGGCTTTTAGTATTAGTGCAACAGCAATGCACATTAGGTGTGTAATTGATGCTTTTATCATTACTGTGCTGCCACAGGAAATGATGGGAAATTAAGCTTTGTTGCACAGGCCTGTGGCTTAATAAAGTGACAGAAAATGCATTTTAAATTATGATATTATGTAATATAATAATATACTTTTAATAATTTTTTTATATTTTTTTGTTTTATTTGTATCATTTAGTTTAATTTGATATACTAAAATAACTAAAACCAACATCAAAATGAAAATGAATAAAAACTATATAGACATGAAAAAGAATGACAAAAACACAACAAAAATTGTGATGTGTATATTAAATGAATTTAATATATTTAAAAACATTTAATAAAAAATGAAAGCAGAAAATATAAAAATAAAACTAATTCAAAATATTAATAAAAAATATAATATTACCTTGATACTAAATACAAATATATCTGAATCAAAATTAAAAACACCAAACTCTTTCTGACTTCTGTGTGTCTCAGGCTGGTGGCAGCGGCGGAAGGCGCAGGATCTCGCTTCATGGAGGAGCCGGAGGAGGAGAGCAGTGAGGAAGAGGAGGAGGAGTTGAGTCCGGAGGAGCAAGGTGAGACACGTGTCTCTGTCTCTCCTGACCTCAGATTCACCTCTGTTTCCTCTCACACTGATTGCACATTTGCACAGCTCACCGCACCGTCAGCCAGCGGCTCAAACACACACTGCTCCACAACCCTTTCTTTTGTCTTTTGTCTCTTTTCCTCAAGTTTTCTCAGTCTTATGCAGTGTTACACAGTAAAATACTTACATACAGCGTTGTCTAGTAAAAGTCCAAAATATATATTAATACAAGTGAAATCTCACAATTCTTGATGATACTTTTAAAAACACAGCAGAAACTAATATCCTATTGAATGCTCTTGTATATTTAGAACATTAAATATTGGACATATTTAATCAAATAGTGTATTTATTTCTTGTCTTATTCGTGTTTAGCGCAGTTGTCGTTGCTAGGAAACGCTTGTTTTGTTTACTGTGAGACGTGCTGTAATTGCGTTTGGTCTCGTACTCTTATCGCACACCCTGTCAGTGTCGTGCGCTTGCTTAGCCCTTTGTTGTGATAAACGGTAAAGTGTGTTCAGCTCAATTCAATTTCCGTTTTGAGGGACGGGTATAAAAAAGGTTAATATACCGCGACAGCCCTCGTGTGAAGACCGAAGAGTGTAAAGACCATCAACTCTAACGTGTGACTCCACCGTGCAGGGACACATCTATTACTAGTCATTCAAGACTAAACCTCATGGCCCTGACAGAGATGTGGATCAAACCAGAGGACACTGCTACTCCTGCAGCACTCTCCAATAATTTCTCATTTTCCCACACTCCCCGTCTCACTGGAAGAGGTGGAGGTGCTGGTATGCTTATCTCTAATGATTGGAAATGTATTCCTTTATCTTCTCTGGGTATCAACAGCTCCTTTGAATCACATTCGCTGGTATGCTTATCTCTAATGATTGGAAATTTATTCCTTTATCTTCTCTGGGTATCAACAGCTCCTTTGAATCACATTCAGTCACTATTACCCACCCTTTTAAAATCCATTTTGTAGTTGTTTATCGACCCCCAGGACCACTAGGTAACTTCGTGGGAGAATTAGATGTGCTGCTCTCAAACTTTCCTGAGGACTCTCGCATGCTCGTTAAAACATTTTCCTCCCTCCTTTGTCCTCCTCCTCCCTCTCCTTCATCAACTCTAAGAGCTGATGACTTTGCCACATTCTTCATTAATCAAATTAAAAACATCAGTGCACAATTTTCCACACCACAATCTGTCAAGCACATCTTACCAGCAAACATAAACTCGTTCACATCCTTCTCTTCACTCTCTGAGGCAGAAGTCTCCAAACTTATCCTTTCTAATCATCCTACTACTTGTCCGCTTGATCCTATTCCATCTCATCTCCTTCAAGCCATTTCTCCTGCAGTTGTACCTGCACTCACTCACATCATTAACACATCCCTTCACACTGGTGTTTTTCCCTCAGCATTTAGACAGGCTCATATAACCCCACTACTTAAGAAACCCACCCTTAACCCATCTCTTTTACCCATCTCTTTTACCCATCTCTTTTACTACAGACCGGTTTCCCTTCTTCATTTCATTGCAAAAACACTTGAACGAGCTGTGTTCAACCAAGCTGTGTTCAACCTTTCTCACACAGAACAACCTCCTGGACAGCAACCAATCTGGCTTCAGAAGTGGACATTCAACCGAGACTGCCTTGCTCTCAGTTGTTGAAGCCCTAAGACTGGCAAGAGCAGATTCCAAATCTTCAATACTTATCTTGCTGGATCTGTCCGCTGCTTTTAACACGATTAACCACCAGATCCTCCTGTCAACCCTATTGACAAAGGGCATCTCAGGAACTGCACTCCAGTAGTTTGCGTCTTACCTCTCAGATAGGTCCTTCAAGGTATCTTGGAGAGGTGAGGTGTCCCAAGTCACAACATCTAACTACTGGGGAGCCTCAGGGCTCAGTTCTTCGACCACTTCTCTTCTCTGTCTACATGGCATCACTAGGTTCTGTCATTCAGAAATTAATACTTATCTTGCTGGATCTGTCCGCTGCTTTCGACACGGTTAACCACCAGATCCTCCTGTCAACCCTATTGGCAAAGGGCATCTCTGGAACCGCACTCCAGTGGTTTGAGTTTTACCTCTCAGATAGGTCCTTCAAGGTATCTTGGAGAGGTGAGGTGTCTATGTCACAACATCTAACTACTGGGGAGCCTCAGGGCTCAGTTCTTCGACCACTTCTCTTCTCTGTCTACATGGCATCATTAAGTTCTGTCATTCAGAGACATGGCTTTTCATATCACTGCTATGCTGATTACACTCAACTCTACCTTTCATTCCATCCCGATGATCTGACGATAGCTGCTCACATCTCAGCTTGTGTAACAGACATTTCTTGCTGGATGAAGGACCATCACCTTCAACTCAACCTTGCCAAGACAGAACTGCTTGTGGTTCCATCAAACCCATCGTTTCATCACAATTTCACCATCCAGTTAGGCACATCAACCATAACTCCTTCAAAAACAGCCAGAAACCTTGGAGTTATGATTGATGATCAGCTGACTTTCTCGGACCACATTGGCAGACCTGCCAACCTGTACGCATTTTGCGTAGCGGGTAAGCATTTTGACCTTAAAGTACGCTGGTACGATTTGTCACTCTAAACTATGCAAAAACCTGGTGACCTGTCCACGCGCAGTAAACAAGCAACAGAAAAAATGAGGAGTTCAACCAATCAGAGCGTTTTTTTCCGGTTTTGCATTTAAATAATTTCCGTCTGTTTTATTTCTCTCCAAACTGGCTCTGTTTGTGTGTCCGTGAGTCGCGCGCTGAGATGAGGAAACACGTGCATGGTGCATCTGAAAAAGCAACATAAGCCGAGCATGACTTGTAATGCGGAGCGTTTCTAAACCTGTTGTCCAACAAAACAGAACATTATAACATACTCCACAACATCAGACAAATGTTACGGTTTTTGAGCCACGGATTGGATAATTTTTCAGATCAGCAAGAAAATTTAAAATATTTCAATGTAACTTTGATTTCCATTTATTACTTAAAGATAAGTACTTAATCATTAAGTGTAAAATAACACTGCATAGTGTTCACATAAATGAAATATAGATTAATCTTTGTAAAAAAAAAAAATTTTTGTTGTTTGATGAGCATAATGACAGCACCAGGTATTATTAGGCTGCTGCCCCTTTAAGACCTGATGCACGGATCCAACATAATGATACACATCCGATTTCTTTCTCAGCTGTTCTCGTTCACTTAAGACACAACAGACTGCATTTGCCACAATCATTGTCGAGATGGGTATTTTGTCAATTTTATGTGTATAATGCAAGGAGTGAAGGAGATACGAAAGAGGGTTCAGTTCGGTGCTCGCGCGCAGTCAAACACACGCCTCTTTGCGTGTGTGCGCTTCATGTGTGTGCGGCTGTAAACATAGAAAACAGCAAGCAAAGTAATGAATAGAGTTTTTGCTCTACGCCCATATTCTCAGTAAAGTTTATTTGGAAGTATGAATATTTGTTTGCAATCCTCATTCCTCGACAACCCCTGACAGAATAACCGACCGCATAAAAACAAACAGAAAAGATGGACTTACCAGCGTTACGTCCGAAGGTGGCTGGGGTATTTGGGCTGGATGCTCCAGAACGGCGGTCTCTCCCTCACAGTCAGCGAGCCCGAGACACCAACAGGGCTCGTCCAGGAACCAGAACCGGATGCCACCAAAGCCCTGGAGGCTAAGCACGCTGATCAGTCCACCCTAGAGCCAGAGGCAGACATAAACCTCATAGATCTGTGGTCCGCAGATCCAATTCCCACCCAAGTACCCACATTCAAACCTATGTCTTCTTTGCCGGTCCCGTCCGGATTTTTAGAGGCTCCTGTCCCGTCCGGAGGCCTTCCTCCTCCGATGTCCCTGTCAGATTTCCTGGTCCCATCTCCTCCGCTGGTTTCAGCCAGTCCCCTGGATTCGTCGGCCCCACTGGTGTCGTCTAGCTCCTCGGCTCTGCCTCCGCCGCTAGCACCGTGTGGCTCGTCAGCCTCTCCTCAAGCTTCCCCTCCACCAGCTCGGTATTGCGCCGAGTCCCCGGCTGCACTTCGGCCCTCCAGGCCCATTTCTCCACCTCGGCCTGTCAACTCCACCATGGTGTTGGTTTCCTCCGACTTCTCCAGGTTCCTGTCCTTCACCAGCACCACGCCCTCCACTTAAGCCTCCGCCCTCTTTCCTCTTTTCTATCATCTACTCTTGTGGCATGAGGTCACGCCTTCCGAGAGGCGGAGCTAATGTCACAATTATAGTCAGTTTAGTTCAGTTCCTGTCATGTCTGTTTTGAGCTCTCATTAGTTACCATGGCTTCTGATTAGTTAATCCTTGTCCAGCTGTTCCTGTTTAATTCCCTCATTTACCATGTGTGTATTTATAGTCCTGATTCTGTTCTATCCTTTGTCGGTTATTATCTTGTGGTATGTGTTCTACGCCCGTATTCTCAGTAAAGTCTATTTGGAAGTATACATCTTCGTTTGCAGTCCTCATTCCTCGACAACCCCTGACAGCTGTGTGTTTAATTAAAATTAATTTTAATTAAAAGTGTTTAATTAATTTGCCCGAGTTATTAGAAATGTAAATGTATAATATACAGTATATTTAAAATATAATATATTTAATACACCAATTTTTTAATTAAAATGATGAAAAAGTGGTTTAAATGAATGATTCAATACTTCCCTTGTTTCATTACTGGATGAATTAGTGTTTTTGAACGAATCTCTTGAATGAATGATTCAATGACAAATACATTTTAAACAGTCACTTCTTGCCACCTAGTGGCAAAACAATGCAATCGAGACGAGCATTATTTGAAGCGCCAGTTACTTTCAAAAGGGGATTTGCTCTACTTTGATCGCTAGTTTATATCTGAACTATAAACTTTCATCCCAGTATTTCTCTGATAATAGGAAAGACTGTAAGACAGAAATAATACAGTGTAGTTGAAAAGACTGTGTGTGAAGCTGTTTCTTACCCAAACATGGTAACTGTCTGCTCTGTGTCAGCGGCAGCACAAACATCTTTGATTGCTCCAGTATGACTTTTTCAAAGGTTTAATGGTCACGAGCGAATCGTTGTCATTTACAAATGGGATCGCATGGGTGTTTGAATCGAGATCGCGATCTTTTACCGATTAATCATGCAGCTCTAATATATATACTTACAATTACTTACAAATTGTAATCCGTTACTGATTCCAGATTACATGACAAAAGTTGCTGTTAGTAACATAATTCATTACATTACACATTTCAAGTAATGTAATCAGACTGCTGTTTGATTACTTTTAGATTACATTTGACCCAAGTCATTTATCACATTGATTTAAATCAGATAACCATGTACCATATTGATATAAAGATGCAAAGAAAGCACTGTATGTTTTTTTTTTAATCAATATCATTTTACTAAAGATTTGATTATTTTTGTTAATCCAGTGTTTATTGCTAGAGAAAAACAGAAACATGCGTGAAATTTCGATGACGGGGTTGTAAGCGTGTATTCTAATGTGAAATAAAAGCACCTGCAGTATTGAGTTTGATGTACTGATGTAGCACTGCTTTCCTCCGGCTTTGTGTTGGAGAACAGTGAATCAGTGGATTCTTGTGTTTAGAGCTGTACGTGCTTTGTCTTTCCTCAGCCAGAAAGCAGCAGTTTCAGATGATGAGGAAGATGCATTATAATGAAGGTATGAACATTAAACTAGCTCGACAACTCATCGCCAGTGAGCTGGAAGAGGAGGAAGACGAGGACGAAGAGATGAAGGATGACACAGAGACCGAGGACATCACCGTCGACCCCCCACAAGATGGTAAATGAACAGTAGTTTAATCAGCCGTATGTGATTCAAGCCGCGGTCATGCTAGACTTTGAGCATGCTAAATTGTTAAAAACTTAAATTCAACAAACAACAAATTATAATACATCTAAAATGTAAAAACATACCATCTACTCCACTTCCCTGCAGCGCTGCAGTTTTAAATGTATGTTCTTTTAATTCGGATAGGAGGTCATGCTGTGACTTATCAATCTGCCGTTGGTCACACGGTGTCACATGATGCGAATTCGCTAAAAACTTGAACTTTGGAACGCAGCGAAATGCGAAACTTTTCACACAGGCTTGCGTTTCCGGTCTGACGCATTCACAGCACATGAATGGAAGTCAATGGAGCGAAAAGTGCAGCGTGACCGCCCCTTAACTCTATTGCCCTGCGTTGTACTGTACATGTAGTTTAATGTTTTTTTGAAAATCTGCACACAAACAGAAACTTTCACATGCTCTGAGTGAACTATGGTGCATCGATTGCATGTTGTGTGAAGATTTTTTCACTTTGTCTTCAAGCACGGTCTGTTGACCACTAGAGGTCCCTTGAGATGCTGGAAGGGTTTCCAGATGCTCTCTTAAGATCAGTTTAGGACAAAATACTTCAAAATAGGGCAGAAACTTTGCTTGTTAGCGGAGCTTGATAAGTCGGGCATTGCTATTGCTATTGCTCATATTTGGGGTTAGCGATTTGAATAAACGCTTAACCCGACATATTTACCCTGTTTAACCCTGGAGAGCTTGACATATGAAATAACAGTCAAAAAGTATTTTCAATCAAACGGTTTATTGAACCTTCAGACAAGATATGTTCAAAAATTGCATTTTTATGTATCATATTTGATGAATATTAGGCTTTTATGGCCCAATTTATTGGTCACAAAAAAGGATCAAATTTATTTTTCATTGCATTTATGATCTCAATTAATTGAATAATAGTCATTATTTTATTTTCATAAAGGAAGTTTCTATTTCTGTTTTTAGGTGGTCAAATACAGAGTTTTAGTGCCAACAAAAGATCACACAAAATTCTAAATTCCAAATATGTAATATATATATATATATATGTATATTAACTCTTTCCCCGCCAGCATTTTTGAAAAATGCGATTTTGATGATTTTCACTAAAATTTGATGGCCTCCAGAATATTTTGCTGTATGGATATTTGAATATGCAATACACCAAAATAAAGATCAGAGCCTCTACTTTTAAACAAAAAAAAATCTGTTTTATTCTAGCGTAAAGCATTCTTTTTTTATCAACACTTGAATATAGGTAGGTTTGATAAAAAATGCATAACTGTGAGCAAAAAGGTGAGAATCTAATTTTTATCAAAAACTACATCTGGATAATATTCAGTACGATTATAAAAGTATAAATCCAGTAAATCGCTTCCATCAACACCTCCAAAGCTTGCACAGACATATACCACTTCCTGGATCAACATTTTACGCCGTAACATTTAACGTTTGTTGTAACGTTTACTCCGTAACGTTTTCATTTATATGTTGTCTATTGCTGATGATCGCATTATTTTTCATATGCATCTGTTTACATAAGAGATCGCTCGTTTCTCCGTCCTGTTCACGTGTGTTTTTGTTCGGGAGGTTTTGTACTCGTTCAGAAGATGCGTAATAGTGCCCCCGAGTGTATAACAGTGAAAACACGAAAAGCCGTAAAAAGTCTTTGGCGGGGAAGCGTTTTCTTTTAAAAGACGAGATAACTCGTCAACGGCGGGGAAAGAGTTAAACGTGTAATAAATGACACGCATCACTTCAAAAGTGTGGAGAAAAAAAAATATTAAAGGATCATGTGACACTGAAGACTGGCGTAATGTTGCCGAAAATCAGCTTTGAGTATTTTTGATATAATGAAATATATTTTAAATAAAAAAAAAAAAAACAATTTAAAAGATTCAATTTTTTAAAAATCTAAATGTTTTTGTTAATAATGAAATAAATTGTAACTTCTCCATCCGTTACAGCAGATTGCTTGGATTCATAAGGATGTCAAGATTTGTCCATCAGCTCCTGCCTTGTCCCATGAACGTCTTGAAGACTGTTCAGCTCCGGGATTACCCTCCACCCCGTGTTTCCCACCGACACCGCAATGCCACGCATATCATCCAGCTCCCTCATTTGCCAAAGGTTCACTGTCATACCGCTAGAAACGAGACTCCAGACCTGGACTCCACCCTCTTCCTGTGGCGAGAGCGTGGGAGGCCACTGACCAGCGACTTCCACACTGAAGCGTACGTTCTCTCTGATTCCCCACTCGCCGCTATTGGTTTAATGCGATCTGAACAGCATGCTCTGGTAAAGGGGCGCAGATGTGGTCTTGGGCTTTGACACACACCGCTCACATGAGCTCTACTGTATGCATGGCTTCTGAAAACCATGTTTAATTACACTGGCACTAATAATATATAACAGGTGAGTATTACAGAACTAGATAGAAAACTACTGATCAGTAGACTGAACCCTTTGGTTGTCTCTGTTGCTTTTCCGAAACTGCTAAAGCTTTAATAGATGCTGAAGAGTTCTGGCGGTTTTTGATCTGGCATCCTTACTGAGCTTTGTTTGTTTTGATTGCCTTTTTTTTTTTTGTAAACGCCATTATAATGGGGTTATTTGTTTCTATGATTTCTGAAGAATATAATTATCCTGTAGTACCAAATCAAAGAAAAAAAATTATAATTTTGATATATTGACCCAGCTTGAAATCGCAGTTGTTATTCTGGTGTATTTATCAATTTATAGTCATGAATACTCGCACAATATATGTAGGTTGTATTAAAAAAATGCTAAATAGGTGAATACTGCAAAACCTGACAAGAACTTGTCTAGGTCATATTTTGGCTTCAAAATCAAAATGGAGAATATATATATATGATGAAATTTATTTTGCTCATTAGGGAAAATAAATAAATGTAAACTCTTATTAAATAAATAAAAATATATATTCAGGCTTGTTACAGTAATGCAAAAATAAATACTCAAATATATTCTGACTAATGTACTGGTTAGAATATTATGACTCATTACCAAGATGCAAATAATTCTGACTAATTACCAAAATTCAAAATGCAAAAAAACACCTCTCTTTACTGTAATATGAAAACTGAGAATAAAATTTACAATCTCAAATAAAACATCCAGATGCATTACATTAATGAATAAATAATAAAATATTTGAAAACATTATTTCATATAAACTTTATTTACTTAATTTGTGTATAATGTTAATGAAATAACCAAATAATAAAACATATATTTTGTTCTTTTGATTTACTGAAAACAAATTAATAAATAATAATAATAATAACAATAATAAAGAAGTTCTTGACAGGTTTTATGAAATTCACCCAAATATCTCGACACAGTGTTTCTGCCTGAATGCATTCGAGACCCTTTTCTGGCGACTGTTTATTCTCCACATAAAGATAGTACAGTCATTAACAGGTCTGTTTTTGAGATGTTCCCGTCATTGTGAATGTGTTTTCACTCGGCCTGCCCTCGACTGAGGGATGTCAGGAAATGTGTCGAGTTCTTGTAATCTTTCAAAAACAGTGCTGGACAAATTGAACATAAAAGCACTTAGCATATTTCTTAATTGGTTACCGATATTTAATGAAAAAGATGAACGGTCTGGTTTGGTCCTGCAGTGTCCCATCAGTCTTCGACATGGATTGCACTCATATTTGACTCACTGGCTTCTTACGATCAAGTCAGATATAGTTTAATCCTACATTTATACATTCTCAAGCACAAGTGCTTTGATTTTATCGTTGTGTTGAACTTTCTTTTTTTCTTCTTCACGCGGTTTGAGTAATTTGACTATTTCTGTGTCGATTGTATTCCTCCCCAAGATTTTTTGTTTCTTTTCCTAAATAGATGTACATGTTCTTCAAATGAAAATGTGCATATTTGTCAGTCATTAAAATGTTGGTATGAGCTTGTTCTTTTGAGTTTGTTTTTAAGTAAAGAAAGCCACATGCTCTTACAAAATATACCGTGATAATTACTGTGAAATTGCTATATAATAATGGTAATATATAATGTTAATAGCACACAAACAACTATAACTATTTTCACATCCGCAACAACAACGGCCGACACCCAGGGTTGCCAGGTTTTCACAACAAAACCCGCCCAATTGCTACTCAAAACTGGCCCAATCGCGTTTCGAGGGGGGTTCCCCAGTAAATATCTTGTTCTGGGGGTAAAATACATGTTTTTTTGGTGGGGTTCCCCGGTAAAATTCGCATTTCAGGGGCTAAATATCATGGTTTTTAGGGTTGCTTCAACCCGCGGACATGAAAAGCAACCCGCGGCAACAGTGTTAAAGGGGTCATATGATGCGATTTCAATTTTTCCTTTCTCTTTGAAGTGTTACAAGCTCTTGGTGCATAAAGAAGATCTGTAAAGTTGCAAAGACTAAAGTCTCAAATCCAAAGAGATAACCTTGGCAACGCTGATATACCGTTCTGATACCTGTCGGCCATTTTAGATGCGCGCGCTTTTTAAAGTCAGCTGGATTCTGATTGGTTGTCAGTGTTTTTATCATTTAAAAATTCAAAAGCGATTCTAACGATATAATTTCTTGTCACCGTTATAGCTGTGGTGTGGAGGATTCAATAGACCAATTTCAGTGTTTGCAAACAGTGATGACGTTTTTTTGTGGGCGGAGCCTATCTGGTGGCAGAAAATGACCGTTTTAACCATAGACTGTATAAAAACATGGACGTAGTGTCCGTGACGTCACCCGTAGATTTCCGAAGAGCGTTTTTGAAGCTCAAAAGTGGGCGCACCACAATGCGCGCGCAGCTGCAACTGTGACGTAACTGTGACGTATACTCCAAATTGGTCTATTCCCATGGAAATAAAACTGTTTATAAAAACTTTATTGTTGTCGTTGATATGAACGCCCCTTTTAGGCACGTGCTTTTAATAAACAGAACGTTATGGTGTGTGGGTTTGTATGCTAATTTGTAATTTAAATATTTTTAAATATTGTTTTCTGTAAATAGTCTAGGAAGTATTGAGCATAAATCAGTTTTTAATGCTATTCTGGTGATACGTTTTGCCCTGCTTTTCCTTTAGAAATTTTAAAATAAATAAAAATTATAATACATTTTAAAAGATAAAATATTTTTATAGAAAAAAAATTGTAAATAAATAAAAATGATAATACATTTTAAAAGATAAAATATTTTTATAGAAAAAAAATTGTAAATAAATAAAAATGATATAAATTAAAATAATTCAAAAATCTAAATATTTTTGATATAATGAAATAAATTTTGAGTAAAAATTTTCAAATTTAAAATAATAAAAAAAAAAATCTAAATGTTTTTAATGAAATAAATGGTAACTTCTCCATCCATTACAGCAGATTGCTTGGATTCATAAAGATGTCAAGATTTGTCCATCAGCTCCTGCCTTGTCCCATGAACGTCTGGAAGACGCAGTTGTCTAATTTATAGTTACCCTTTATTGTTGTAAGCGGATCTTTATACTGGCAGAGCCTCCAAAATAAAATAAAAAAAATATTTTACAGTAATAAGTGTAACTGTGGCAAAAAAATGTGTTTTTATTATTTTTTGAGAAGGTTTTAGCAGATTTTAGTATTATCAGTACATGCACAGCAGGAGTTTGAAGCACATATGACTCGCCTAAAGCAAAGTGCAGGTCAGAAATCTACCACTAGATGGAAGTATTTCACAAAAAAATACAATGAATACACGCAGCGACCACAAACTTGATCCAATCAGTAGATTCGCAGGAAAGAGGGAACTCTTCGAGCTTGAAAAATCACAACGATATCTGCGTGGTCGATATGTACATGCATCATTTTAAACTATCTGGTGTAGACTAGCGTGTCAGACAGGACTTGGAAGGAGGGGAAGTGAGCATTGGACTCGCTGGCCTGTTTCTGCCCGTGTCTCAAATCTCAAAACAGCAAATGTCACCGTTCCTATTGAGGTTTTTGTATTTATTTATTTATTTTTCCTCTAGGGGGCGCTTGACGGCTCAAACGGACCGACTCCACCATTCAGCCGCATTCAAATCTCAAGAGTATTTTTATCTAACCAAACACATTTGCACACTACAAAGTATAATTATTTCTATATGTTACATTCAATGAGTGAAACCTAAAACGGAGATAGATGCAAATCCTCCCACAATCTTTAAAGAAAAATCTGACGCTTTAAGCGCAAACGGCTGTGATTGGTCTATCCTGACCAGCGCTGAGAAAAGTAACGGGTGGCATCGCTAACCGCTGGACGATAAATAACACCGAGCACCTTTAACTTGCAAATATATACAAGATAGATAATTGTAATAATAATTAGACTTGTTATAAATAAACACGCCCTCTCCCCACATGAAAAAAATGCTGTAGTAATTTATAGTAAATACTATAGTGTTTTTGATCCATGCTGTATTATACTGTATATATTATAGTAATTATAACACTTTGTTAATGAATGCCACAGCATACTGTAGTATTAACTACAGTGAACTGATAAACGGTAATAAATACTGCAGTATACTTTAGTTTTTACTACAGTAAACTGTAGTGTATTGTAGTATAATATACCCTATAGTTGTAGAAAACGCAGTACAGTATTGGGCGAAGTAATTTGTTTATATTACTATAGTTGTTATATTACCACAGCAACTATAGAATTACCACAACAAATTAATTAAAGTACTTTACTATAGTATGGTTCAAAAACTCTATAAATCTCTATAGTATTTTTTCATGTGGGTACAAAGCCCCGCCTTACAAAGACACGTCAGCCAACCCGATGTGAGGCTCAAGATGATTGACAGGCGAACTAAAACTAAGCCCCGCCCACTATTAAATTACGGTTGGATTCAAAATGTCTTTCTACTCGAATGATTTCGTTTCTACTCAAATGATTTCGTTTCTGTTCTTGAGGACGAATCCCATGGCCAAAACTGCAGTCTAGATAGGCAGCGCACTTGGATTTGAGCCACTGCCTCATTTACTCTCCTCAGATCAGTCCACTCGCTAATGCTGGAGGAACTACAGCTCTTAAAATCCATTTCCACAGCTTCGTGTCCCTCTGACACGAGCAGATCGCACTTCAGCGCTCATATGTGGGGTTTATTCGGGATTCTGGAGTGATTTGAGCTGAAGTTTGAGCTGCTCGTGTTTGTACGGGAGCTAACGCTAGCCTGTTAGCTCTTAATCTGTGTTTATAAACCTGATCAAGTCAAGATGAAGATTACTGTGGATTTCGAGGAATGTCTCAAGGATTCTCCCAGATTCAGGTGAGAAAGACGTTCAACTTAAGCTCATTTAATATGGATGTTTGTTTTGGAGTTTTATATATATATATATATATGTAAGATAATAGAAGTGTGTTTCATTCCATGTAAACAATTTAAACTTGTCAGTTTTCCTATTGTCTTCCTGATTTATTGCCAAATATGAAGATTTTTTGGCTTTAATTTTTAATTGCTGTTGGATCTGGTTGTGGTGGGTCCTGTTATTAGGTAGAAATGTGGGCTGCTGACTGAAAGATTGTAGATTCAAACAAACAAAGATTAAAGGGGTCATATGATGCTATTTCAATGTTTCCTTTCTCTTTGGAGTGTTACAAGCTCTTGGTGCATAAAGAAGATCTGTAATCAGGTCTGGGCCTTTGAGCAAGACAGTTAAAGGGACAGTTCACCAAAAAAAAAAAATCTGTCATTAATTATTAATTCACCCTTAATTTGTATCAAATGTATTTCTTTTGTGGAAAACAAAAATAGATGTTTAGCAGAATGTTTCTTGCTGATCTTTTCGTTTTTCTATACAATGCGAGTGGATGGGGACTGGAGCCATCAAGGTCTAAAAATGGCAACGTATACCAAAAACCTGCCGTAATTAATAGTCCGTATGACATGTGTACTATTGCAAATATGCTACAAAAGTTTTAGAAAGCTTAGACTTAGACGCAAGTTAAATTTAGCTATTTTTTGAGCTTGACGGCCTCATTCTCCATTCACTTTCATTGTATGTAAAACAGCAGTGTGAAGTTATTTCCAAAATCCCTTTAGATTAAGAAAATCATACTTTAGAAAGACACGGGGGTGAGTAAAACTGACTGTTATAGAATACATAATTTTTTACTTCAGGTTATTCCAGAAATACTAATCCTGTGTTAAGTGAACTTGACTGATTAGTAAGCGTCCTCATATCTAGTGTAGCTCGAGTGAATCTCTGTGGAAGAATTATTTATGCTTTCTGCTCCTTCATCTCCCCCTCCTCTCTCATAACAACATCCTCTCAGAAATAAGGAGCAGATGTTCATGGAAAACATTGAAAAAGACGTTTCAATCTCTTAATTTCTCGGTCAAAGAAACGCCCTGGGTTTAACTGAGAGGATGTGAAACCGCTGGATGGTTGCACTGAATCATGCTATTTCTTACGCAAAGTGAAAAAGTACTTTGTTAACCACTGATGTTTACATTTTCTGAAAAAAATATGCTTGGCCGTGTAAAACTCGCTGCGGTGATGCCATAGTGATGACTTCCTCAATCCCTGACTGAAATGGCTCTCATCAGGACTGTTTTCTATAAAGACTGTGATCATGAAGGAAAACGTTTCCAAAGTTATGAATTACTATAAGACAGGCTGCACCATTTTAATGAGTGCGGTGTGTTTTTGTACTTTAGTGTGCACTTTTCTCCTATCTATGATCTGAAGGTTATCTTTCAGCACAGAAGTCATCATTTCACACGCTACAGTTGCAAAGTTTCCACTGCTGCTCATACTAATTTTTCCATTTTCTGTGTTTAACTTGGCATTGTGAGGGCGATGGATAAAAACGGGCCTCTCGGTCCACGTGGAAACGTCTGTTTCCATTTATGCGCGAGTGCCAGGTTTAACTTTGCTGTTTGCGAATTTATATCCGCTTTGATCGGAGAGGTGTTGTTTTGTTTTTAGTAAATGCATTTCACTTCAGCATTTCACTTTTAGCAACTTCTCACTTCATCTTTGACTCAGTAAACACATTGTGTTGTGCTGTATTATAAAACGGATAGTTCCGGTCCTTGATTCTGATTGGCTGAGCCGCGTTCAAAGCTGTTGTAAATTACTCTACAAACATACACCTTTGTTTACGTTTGTGTGTTGCTCGGCAACCACTTTGTTGCAACATGAGGAACTACATTGTTTGGTGGAGGAATACTGTTTTTATTAATATCATTACACTTTATTTGCTCTGTTTTATTCTGTGAAACCTTACTACGTTTATGGAATGTGAAACCTTACTACGTATATGAAATAACCGTTTTATAAAAGCAATAAGCCCTGTGAAGCCGTGGTTTACAGTGAATTTATAACAGCTAAAATATTGTTGTTATAAATAACAACGCCCCTTAGCTGTTATAAATTTGCTGTAAACCACGGCTTCTTGGGGCTTATTGCGTTAATAAACCACTGAAGTTAGCAGAAGCTAGAGATTACAAACTAAATGAAGTTAGATGCCGCTTTGATTGTTTAAAGAACAAATATAAAGACACATTTTGCTCAGATGTTTTAGTTAACTGAAGGCAACAGTTTGTGGTGTTTGTTATAGGGATAGTTCACCAGAAAATTACAATTACCCCATGATTTACTCTCCCTCAAGCTGTCCTAGATGTATATGACTTTCTTCTTTGAGACAAATACAATTAGAATTATATATATAACAAAAAATGTCCTGGCTCTTCTCATCTCTATAATGGCAGTGAATGGTGCTCAAAATTTTGAAGTCCAATAAAGTGCACCCATCCATCATAAAAAGTGCTCCACACGGCTCCAGGGGTTAATAAAGACCTTCTGAAGTGAATTGATGCATTTGTGTAAGAAAAATATTCATATTTAAAACTTTATAAACCGTAATCTCTAGCTTCTGCTAACTGTCAAAAACCACATGAAACCAGCATTTTCCTTTTTTATCGTTGTCTTGTTTATGGTTACACCACATGACAGATTTATTAAATTGAATTATATAAACGTTTTCATTCATTCATTCATTCATTGAAAATGGTATGTAAATGTTTTTAAAACCACATGAAACCAACATTTTCCTTTTGATCTTTGTTTTGTTTATGGCTACACCACATGACATTTTTATTAAACTGAATTAAATAATAATTAATTAATTGAAAATGTAAATGTTTTTTTTTTTTTTTTTTACTGCATGAAATCAACATTTTCCTTTTCATCTTTGTCTTGGACTCTCTTATTTGTCAGTGTCCCTGTAGTTTTGTTGGTGTTGTGGTGGCTTCTGAATGACCAGTGGTTTTTGGAGTTCAACTTTGAGTTTGGAGAATATGCAGATCTTATAGTTGGCAAGGATTCGCCTGCAAAATTCCCTCCATTTCATCTCATTACGTGGTGTTATTGGTTTTCTAAAAATCAGAGGTTTAGCTCATCGGGAACTCCCCTCCTCCTCTCTTTCATCCCAGATTGTTTCCCAACAATTGCAGGAAGAGATTCACAACAGAGGGGCCGACCCGAGCGTCAAATCCACTGCTACTGCTCCGTCTCCTGATCTCAGCCTCGTTTCCCATGATCCTCCCGAGACTGGCGCTGAGCCAACTGAAGACTCATCTCGAGATCTTTCATTACGTCTACCTCCTGGTAGAAAGTTAATTGCGTTTTCATTCTCAAAATCTTTGAGGAAGGTGGGTGTGTGATTCCTCCACTAAATCCAGCTGGATAAACAAATCCCCGTCCACTCTTTAGGAATAGTTCTGCTTTTTATGATCAACATTGACAAGTAGAGGTCTGATGTGGTTTCCTGCTTCTCAGTTGTTTAGTCGTCTGTATTGCCTCTTGTTCTTTGATGCTGGTTATTTTATTAATGTGGTCCCACATCACTGATGAGGTTATCCAGACATCAAACGATGTTTTCTTTCTGTTTGGGTGAGTTTCATGATACCTATCATAACAGGTTATATGTATGCCACTCGAAAATCAAAAGAAAGTAAGAAATTGTACTTTGCATAAAGATTAAGACCATTGGGCCTCGTTCATGAAACATTCGTTTTAACATTATGTTAATGATTTCCAATGATTCGTAAATAGGGCACTCGTGCACGCTTATTCACAATTGGCATAATCCCCGCCTATGAATTACAGCTACGCAAATTGCGTGTCCAGGAACGCAGTGGAATATTCTGGTTTACTTTCTCAGGTTTGGCTCCAGTATATTGCATATGCAAAAAAGACTAATAGGCCATATGCCTAACAATAAATATTCAATAACGTGTGTCCACCCTGCTGAAAAATGTCAGGCGCTCTTCTGAAAACGGCCAGCTGGTGGCGCTTGAACACTTTGGTGGCACAGCGTTTTTCCAGCTGAGACTCTTTGATTGCTATGATTTGGAATATCCACGGCAGTAACGTATTACTAGTATCTCATTTTGTAGAATATTACTGAATATAAAAATGCAGTAACCAGCGATATTAACTTCTCTGTTGTTCAGTTGTTGTACAAGTAGTATGATTGGTCGGTGTAGTATTTGTCCCGCCCCTCCTCTATTGATTGGACGGCTGGGTAAAAAGTGACAACAAACTTGTAAAATGTTATGATGGCAGTGCATCAAAATTCAGTCATCAGTTTGCCAAAAAGAACAGAAAGTTTTACGCACCATTTACACATGGTAAGGAGCAGGTGTACGTTTCTTTCGTACCAACTAACATTTTGAAAATACGAACACTTTCATGAATCCGAAAATTTACGTCAGAACATCTTTACGAACGATTTACACAACAAATTAGTTCTGTTCGTGTTTCATGAATGAGGCCCATTGTGTTTAAGTTCATATAATGGAAGACCATTCATGAACCACTAACAAATATTTTATTTATATTAGGGCTGCACGATAAATCGCATGCGATATTTAACGCGCATCTTGTCAGAAAAGCCGGTTCTGTAATCAGCGGTAAATCTCCATCACCTTAAAAACTAATAAAAAAATAAATCGGTAATAATAAAAAAGATTTATTCATAGTTTGACCTCTTTATGACAAGGCAAGGTTAGTTCATGTTTTAAAATGTCATGTGGTATGACCATAACAAATGTAAATATATATAATGTATTTATATTTATGAAATAATAATATTTGATATTTCTAAAAAAAATATTTCTTAAAAATAAACATTTGCATGTGAAAAGACAGTACACACAGTACAGTACATGCATTCAATGTGCAAGAAACATTTTTTATAACTGGCTCCCATGTTATTTTCTTAAAATATTTAAAACGTTTTTTTAACAATATTTTCTACCCTTGCTGAAAATATCAGAAAATATTTCTACCCTTGCTGTGGAAATGTTTCTAAAATAAAGTAGGTTCAGTTTCTTTAGTTCTGTTTGGGACTCATTTGAGACTGTTATTTTAGCAGAAATATATTTTTTATTATAGTTTTTGTCAATATTTTGGCTTTGATTTTATTTGTATATTTTCAATTTTCTCACTTTTTGGTTAAAGTTTTAATAATTTTGTTGTATTTTTGTAATTGTTTTAGGTTTTCTTTTGAAAAATTTTTATTTATTAGTTTTAATATATTTATTGAAGAAATATGAGAAATATTGGCAACTAAAATTCAACTTTAAATTCAAAATTTGTTTATGGTTTTAGTTTTATCCATATTGCCCTGTTTGAAGTCTCTTAAAGGTGCTGTATCTATTTTTTTTTAATTGTACTAATTCATAAAAACACCATATTATGTTTGCAGATATTTTGGAAACATGTTAACTTTATGTACTTGTTTCTCTGAAAAAAACAACGCTGCAGTCAGTTATTCTACTTTGAAATATGCGTTCCGTGTCGGAATGTCTGTTTTTGCTTTGGTCTGCATGACTCCGCCCACTCCCAGTTTAACCAATAGTATTTCAACACCTTGGGTTGCCAGTTGATGGAAAACACCGCGTATTGCAACAATGGAAGCCAGTAAACAAAATCTGTCCTAAAAAGCCTTGGCGTCCATCTAAAAATCTGTATGACCAGAGGTATTAAAAAAACCCTGATAAATTAACTCAACTTATAGTGTAAGGCTCGTCGCCATTACAATGTCAGTTGCACTTGTTTCAGTTGTGTCTTCAACCTGGCAACCTGCATGAGCATCGAGTCTGAGGCAGATGAGGCGGGAAAAACTCCAATATTTTTTTTAATTTGGACTGCAGTACCAGTTTCAGCCGGTAGCTGTCAATATTACATACTGCACCTTTAAGATTTCTTTTAAGAAGTGCTTGATGCTCATATATAGTCTTTTTGGAGGGATTAGTTGGTGTCCTGACTCCTGACTGATATTCCGTGGGACAGGTAGTTAATCATGCTGGAGGCAGATGTTTGATGTGTTAGCGTGTGTTGTTGAATGTGTTCCTCCTCATGACTCACACAGTCTCTGGATCTGCTCCAGCTCTCAGTATATGAGGCAATGGCCTAGATTTCATTAGCAGCAGCCCGCTTCACTGCGGTCAGCACTTTCCCAACCATCGGCTCCAGCCAGAGCTGTTTTGGGAAAATCTCTGGGACCAAAATAAGGAGCAGACGTTTTGTCAGGAAGATGTGCTTCAGAGTCGTAACTCAGCTGATTAACTATAACCAAGAGCTTTGTATCATAACAAGATAACAGCAGAGTTACCGGAAGAGTGCGGTTTAAGATAGACTGAATACAGCCATGTGTTTCAGGAGGTTTAGTTTAGCTGTGTGCGTGGGATAATGAAGAACAGAGGTGACGCTCTTGGGCCGCATGCTTAAAATACTGTGTGGGTTTCCACAAACATTTTCCGATTTATTAAATGGTGTGTAATTTGGGCCATTCATTAATTTATGTATAGTGGAAGATTGTGTTAAATGTCCCGTCATGACTGTTTCCTGATTTAAAATGGACTAACCAAACCAAACGTTACTTGGCTTACATGATTATTTATTATTAATATTATTATTATTATTAGTAGTAGTATTTATTTATTTTTTTATAATTTTTTTTTTTAATTCACATTGACACTTTTCTATTTATTGGTATGGCACCCAACACTAGACATAATATGGACTAACCAAACCAAACGTTACTTGGCTTACATGATTATTTATTATTAATATTATTATTATTATTAGTAGTAGTATTTATTTATTTTTTTATAATTTTTTTTTTTAATTCACATTGACACTTTTCTATTTATTGGTATGGCACCCAACACTAGACATAATATGGACTAACCAAACCAAACGTTACTTGGCTTACATGATTATTTATTATTAATATTATTATTATTATTAGTAGTAGTATTTATTTATTTTTTTATAATTTTTTTTTTTAATTCACATTGACACTTTTCTATTTATTGGTATGGCACCCAACACTAGACATAATATAAACAAACAAACACATACATACATACATACATGACAAAATATGACATAACAAAAATGACAAACACACACCACAAAATTACTAAAACTTTAATAAAAATTAAAAATAAAATATAAAAATAAAAACAAATTCAAAAAATCAATAAAAATTGTATAGTATCTCAATCATATTAAAATAACATTGCAGTGAAGAAAGTTAATGTATACAAGGTAAAGTGTAATGTATACTCTATCTATCTATCTATCTATCGTTCTATCTATCTATCTATCTAAACAATGCAAAGAGTGAATTTATATTATAAATGAGGAGTTTATTTACAAAAACAGATAACTTTTTTTTTTAATTAATTTATCGTAAATCATGTTTTTTATTGTGTTATCGTGTTTTTCTTGTGTTTTATTGTCTTAGTTAGCTGTACTTTTTAGTTATTATTATTTAATCAAAACAACCCAACTGCAGTTTGATTGATATTAATTGGAGTGCAGGATAAAAAAAA